>NW_009601868.1:0-21816 GCF_000690535.1 Cariama cristata | reverse complement strand
TATACCCCTCAGCCCCATTGCGCCGCCCCCCCCCCCCCCTTTAGTCTCCCTCCACTTTAGGTCTGTAAATATTTGTCCTGTCCACATCTATTGTTGGCACAGAGGCATCAGAAGAAAGTTCTCTTAAGCCTTTGCTTGCATATTTGGCTTGGGGCCAGCGAAAGTTAAACCGGCTCATCTCAGCCTCTTACTGCCCTTGCTAATTCGTTTTTTTCAGTAGTAAATGATGACTCTCTTCAAGATGGGCCGGAATTTCCTGGGGGTAGGTTGGCACTCCTCCAAGGCATACGCATTTAATAGTATGTGCCAGCGGGTGCAAGTAAACAGCAGGATAGAGGGTTTTTTCTTCCTCTTGAACACACTATCCAATTTGTGCCTTGGCACTTGACACACTAATAGGGCAAGATCCTGTCTATCTATACAAGCAAGAGTTTGATTTATTTATTTTATGTCTGCCTTCCTCTAGCTGTCTGTAGCAGGCACACCAAATTTCCAAAAATGAAGGTAGTAATACAAGTATTGCTTACTGCCCCTCCTGCGACATCTATGCCACTGTTATTTCCAAGTTACCCAAAATGAGAAAAGCAATTTGGATGAGTCAGGGAGTCTGCCCTGACTCAGACTGTTTAATGTAGGAGTGTCTCAGGGTCATGCATATTTCTATTAATATAGGGTCAAACTTGAGTAGGGAGCTCTGGTTTGATTTGCCTATTTTTAGCAAAGTCACACCAATGCAGCAAAACCAGCCAAAGTAAACCTGGCTTGGTTTGCTTTGAATTTGGTGAACAAAACAAAAATAAAATATAATCATTATCTTAAGGTAATGAAACATATTCATTTTGTTCTGTGCTCAGCCAACACACTAATTTTTATATGTCTGTGGTGAGGAATTTTGTAGAAAATCCTCATTTATTCTTGCAGCCCCTGACTGATATGACCATCTAGCATCAGATGTCCTGCTTTTGCAGTAAAAGGTGTTGAAACTCAACTATTTTTGTGTCTCATGCACAGGTCTTTTTTTTTCTTCACACAAATTAAACCACAAAGACCTCTCTTGAATTCTGGTCCTTTCAAAGTGTATTTGCAAGGACACCGAGAGAGGCTGTATCTATGATTCTGTATCATTTCTCCTTCCTGCCCTCTGAGAAGGCTCTTGATGCAAGAACAAATGAAGAAAGTTTGGATCCAGGTGTGCTGTTTATTGCTGTTAAGAATAAGAAGTTGTGGGGAAATATTCTCACTGTATCTTTTGTGATCCCACCAAGGTTTATTAGTCCTGGGTCCAGCAGAGTAATTCCATGTTAGAAAATCTTTGTGGCACAAGGATTAGAACATGTTAATTGTCTGGCTTCCAGGAAGGCAAACTGTCTTTAAATACAGCAGCAAGTGGGAAAAAAAAAATATAGCAAGAAATTGAACAGAATATCTAGGGAGCTAGGGAAACTGTGTAGGAGGATAGAAAATGGTTATAGGAGAGTATGTGGTGGGAAAGAGCCCTATATCCCAAGTCTCATATCTCTGGAGTGGCTCAGTGAGAATTTCTCCACAGCTGTGACAAGCAAGCGTTGCTCTATTGACCTTTTTGAGGTTCAACTGGTTTACCCCAGCTTAAAATCTGACCTTTTGTGTCCAGATAGCAAGGTGGCATAGAACTTTTGTGTCCAGATAGCAAGGTGGGATAGATTGGAGCAACACTTCCTAATCTCCATGAAGGCTTCTGAAGCAGATATAAAGGTAGCGCTCCTGGTTTGCATTCTTTAACACCTTAGCAGAGCAAGCAGGATGTTGAAGTTGCTCTGAATGAGATCGGAACAAGGGTTAGGCGTTCTTGTAACCTTAAAAATACAAGTGGCGCTGATTTGTGTTCTGTTCTGAGAGCTTAAATGATTGAGATGTAAGCAACCAAACCGAGACGTGGCCCAGTGCACTTAGTCTGGTAGCACTGTCACCACAAAGACAGAAATAAAGATCATATCTAGGCACCAGCCTAAAAAGGTTCTATGGAGTGTTTAAACAAATTAGGGATCAGATAACGTGCTCTCCTGGTCATTGGGGCAAAGTCTGTCTGCCTTAGAGTAAAACCATACACTGTGCCATAGCTAGAAATGCTCACTGTCAACTTTGTGTCATGTGTGAAAATCCGTATCGTTTTATGGCTGTGCAAAGCAGTAGATCATCTGAAAAAAATGACAAAAATCTGTAGTTTACATTGGCCTCCCCTCTTTATTAAGCAATACCAAGAGTCAACACAGGTCTTGGAGCTCACCCAGAGGAAGTTTGGTATTTGATTTGAACATGCACAGTGCATCTCTAAAATTCGAACTTGACGTGGAGGCCAAGACAAATATATTCAAACATGCAGCCTGGACCTGCAGTCCATGTTACGTGACAGCCTGATGTCATGCTCTTAGCCTGTGAAGCATTCGTAGAAAAAATCATCCTTGCAGCATGGCAAACAAGGCCTTCCTGTTGTTCTTTTTCACTGCTAGGGCTTCACCTCTAGCCACTATTAGATTACTAGATAGAGAACCTGACACAGAGCTCAAGCTAATGTGAGAAAATAGAATTGTATGTATCCATGCATGCACCAGTTCTGAAGAATTGATACTGCTTATGTGTTTATTGGGTGTAGATGTGATCCACCTTTAGGCTGTACTACAACAGTATTTGCATCTCTGCCTTTCCCAGGGCCATCTGTTACCTTCCTTGCTGATACGACTCTGTAATTCCTCTTCCTTCCCATCCTTCCAGTCTTACTTGAAGCAGGAAGACCAAAAAAAAGAAAAAAAAAAAAAAAAAAGAAAAGAAAGCCCTCAAAATATGGTGTCATTGGATTTCTAGTCAACAATATCCCAGGAGAAGCAGCTTTGGCTGCTCCACTGAAAAAGTTGCTACAAGATGATGTCATCTGGCAGTAGTCACCAAAACAAGACGTGGTATTGCAGCAGCTAAAAATGACAATCTGCAATGCACCAGTGTTTAGGTTTCATGGTCCTATATAGCAGTTCCGTTCAAAGAGATGCAACTAAACAAGTTCTGGCTCCTTGCAAGGTGCGCTGTTCTTGTATTATCCACATAATCTGCTGTAACAGACATAGAAAAAATATTACACCTAAACTGAAGCAGGCTGCTGTATTTGCTCCAAAAATGAATTCTCTGCTTAATACAATGCTGCAATCCAACTGCAGCTGGTTTATAAAACACTTGTTTTTTTAAAAATCACCCTACTTTCTTTTAAACCCTTGGGAAAGCACTGATGAAGGACATATTTATGAAACTGTTTAGCAAAATGTTAATTTAACATTTGCGGTGTAGGAGTCCAGTGTCATAATCTCTGGAGTCCGGTGTTCAGATTTTTGCAGAAAAGGCTGTTTACATTATGGAGGCCACCTTAGTATTAAGGGCAGATGTATTAGGAGGGTTCTGGGATGGGATGACACCTGCTCAGTGTATCTTGGTGGCCACTCATTCAGAGACACTCTGTTTGCATTTAGCTGTTACGCAGTTTATTGCTTTAAATACATACCGACCCAGCAAGCAAATTCATGCCGAAACAGATGATCGCATATAGAGGACCCATTTCTGTGTTTGCGTGGTGGTTCAGGTGTTAGGCTCCATCTTTCCAGGTGTCCCCGGGGAGGCAACGTTGTCCTCTATACGGCTGGGTACCTCACCAAACCAAGGGGCTTCCCTCTTTTTATCCTATCCTTTGGTGGTTGTCCCGTGACAGGGGGCCAGCCTGTCCCAGGAGCACCTCTCATCTTTGTTACACATCTAACGCTCCCTCTGCGCATGTGTCGTTTTTACACAGGGGGGCTACTAAGTGCTCGGGTGGTCGTTTCTTCATCATTCTTCATCTTCCTCGCTGTCCTTTGTAGTCTACTCAAGGTCGTTCTGCAGGATTTTCAACACCAGGTTCATCGCTCCCCAGCTACTTCCTCTTTGGCGTCCTCTTGGGACAAACTGTTTCCTCTATTGCGTCTTTTTTAGCTGTTCATTATTACGTGATCAGCATGTGATGGGGCAATGTTCCATAACGGACCAAATCATTCTTGTTAACTCCATGGTTCCCAATACAGCAGATCACAGAAGGACTCGCTGGTTCGTTCACAAGCTGTGCAAAAATTTATAAGCAGTATTTTTTGCCTGGAGAATTGGCTGCTAAATACCAACCATACTGGGCTTTGAAACGTGTGACCGCCTCTCTAAGAAGGCCGTGAACAGCAAGTAAAAAAGTGAAGTGCCATAAGGACAGAAGGCAATATATGATCCTCTTGCTAGAAGGTAAACACTAGGGCACACAGTGCACAAGCAAGGCAGATGATGTTTTGACTTAAAAAGGCAAAGCACACAAAAATTACAGAAATATGCATAGATCAAGAATTGAATTACCAGAATTGTTATGGCTGGCTTAGACTTTTGATCCTGCAAATAATATGATAGCTTTAGATATCTCTCCTTCACCAAGTATTCAGGCTGACATGCAGGATGTAGTGGAAGCAGCAGTGCCCTATGTGTCAGGTATCCATCCGTTAGTGACTTAGAACACTTTACTGAAGGCGGAGAAGCAGCTAAAATTGCAGGCCTGCAGAGAATAGTGGTCTTGCAGTCCATCTGTGAAACCTGTGTGGTAGGGCTCAGAAACAGGAGTCATGATTACGTGCCACACCCTGCCTGACATGAAGTTCTCCACTGAGCATTTTCAGAATTGGAAACCTTACAGGTAGCAGCAATGGAACTTTCCCCAACATATGAGGTGTGATGGAAGAGTGAAGTAGCTGTGCAAGGCAGCAGAGGGGTAGCTTGCATGATACTGTTGCAAAGCTGGCAGTCAGGAAAAGCCACAGGTACTGCCTGAACACCATCATGATGCCATGATGTCTAAAAGAGAGAGGAACCACTGGTGCAAAACACGACAAAACCAAAATTCAGCTAAGCCTTTCAGCTTATCAACAAGAAAATACAGCCGATTAATGATCTTGGCAGAGACTCCGGTATCAAAGAAAGACTCGAAAAATTTGAAAACCATCATTTGGGAGCATGTCATAAGCAATAAAGCACAGGTTTATTTAGAGCATTAGCCAAGGTCGTGGACATACAGGAAAAGTCTTCATCCGAATTACATGCACGTAAAGAACAAGTACTGATGATGAGGGGGTTCTCATGAATCAGAGTGTCCTGTCTTCAGGGCAGGTTAGTAAGTTGAAGGCCATAAAATGGTGCCAAAAATGGTAGGTGGATTTGGTGAAAATAGTGTTTTTACTACACAGTGATACTGTGCTAGGTGGATGCTTATAACAGACAAAATAGGAATGCAATATATGGTGCTCTGTGTCTCTAGGATACTGCCTGAGCCCACAGACTGTGCAGAACACGTGAGATGCGAAATGAGATGCAGAACATGCTTTCATGTGATTTGTTCTTGTTAAAATAGAGTTATGGCTTAAGCGTGCCTGGCTGTGTCCTTAGTGATCTTTGGTCACGTGAGCAGGCAAGAGCTCACAGATATTCAGTTGTGTTAGGGGACACAGATTAGATATACTAAGAAATTTAAATTCTCTGTATCCTTTTTCATGAAAAAGCCACAAATAAACTTGTTTTCCCAGGAGATAGATTTGTGCCCATGTCAGTTTTGAGTTGAATCAGCAGGGGGTTTTTAATTCATTTGAAACTTAGATTACTTAAGTTTGTTGGTTTTATGAAATTTTCCATTTTATTTCCTTTTTTTCCTGGCAACTGTTTGATAACACGAACAGCTAGAGTACTTAGAGTTCTGATGAATGACTTCCAAAGACTCAGTAGCTTGGGTGGTTGCTGCCCATGTGAGCGGGATCACTGAAACTCTCTATGCAGGCAGACAGTAAATCTGCAGATACGTGTTTAAGCATTAAAATGGTACACAAAACTGAGATAAATTAACTCCCACAAACCTGTTTCTTTGCTGTGCAAAATGGGAAAATGGAAGCAGCAGACGAAATGAATTGAGCTTTTACATGTCCCCTAACATTACATATTATGGATTACAAAGTAAGCCGTGTTACCTGGTCAGGGAAGATCTGTTCAATTATTTTTAAAAGTGATGTAGGATACCTCTGAGTATCTGGATGAATGATTATTTTAGGCCAGATAACTGTATCCTTCCCACATAAATCTCAGCTTCTTTGATCCAAATTTTAGGTCACTTCTGCCTTTCTTTTGTCTGGTTTGGCTGTCTGGATACTTGAATTTTAGCTGATACACTTTCCCTTCAGCATGCTCCTTAAGAATTTTAACTTTTCTCTTTTCCTTTTATGTTTTCTCCTTAATAGCTCTGGTATCTTTTAGCTTGGACATAGCTAAACAATACTTGGTGTTAAATAATTGGAAAGGTGGTGGTGTTCAAGAGCTCCCTAGACCTCATCAAAGCTGAATTTAAGTAGTTCATATTAGTAATCTGAAAACAAAGCAGTGTATTCTCACTAGCATGAAACATTTCAGATGAACATAAGGCTTTTTTTTTCTGAAGCAAAATGTTTCATTCCATCCAACCCTGAATTGTATTTTCTTTGGAATGTTGGATAAAATTGAACAGGACATCCATTATTTTTCTGCAGAAAAACATCCTTTGTTACTGTGATTTGTATTTTTGCCATTTGATTGTTAGGAACAAATTTTTACTGACTTCGTATAGTAAGTTAGTCATATAGGATGCTACTTTTTCAGTTACACTTGCTGGGATGATAAAAGATAGCGTGACCTGTGATAGAGAGCTGTCTGGTCTACAGCAATTCTTGCGAGTTTTGTAGTGTATTCACCATCTCTGTCTTTGCTTTTACAGATGATAAGATTACACATTTTGCTGTAGAGTCTGAAATCTTCCAGCTTTTCATTGCTGGTGTAGTAATACATTTGTTTATGTAGCACTTCCCTGTTTGCTCCACTCTCAACTTGCGCTGTTTTCCACTCTGTTATGCTATTGCGTTATTTTTGGCAATGTTTATCTTTATTGTTTGTGTCTATGGACTGAATACTACTTCTATTTGTAGTATCTAAACTGGCTTCATTTACAATGTCTTTCGTTTGCAGCGGTCCTGAGTGTGAAAATACTTTTGCTTTTGGAAAAACATTATGGTCTGAGCAGTCCATCCTCAAACTCCTACTAAAGTCAATGAGAACAATGCAGGGACAAACCCTACACAACATCAGGCACAGCTGAACTCACAATCCTGTGAGCAAGGATTGGGATTCAGGTCTCTGCCCATCCCGTTGACCTGCCTGATTACTACTTGCTTAGTTTTCTCCTAACTTCATCATTCTCCATTTCCAGCTACCATACAGATTCAAGGGGGGAGCATAGAGGGTGATCCCACTGAGTGTTTGGTTGTCCGATGATGAGACTACCATCAGAAAAGGTGAAGGACATGGGTTTAAATTCAAACTTGAGGTGGAGTTGAACTCGTGATGCTCTTGGCAAATGTTGATGATGATAGAAAAGTTGGGCAGCAGCACCGTCTCTACCAACAACCCTTTGAAAAGGATGAACCTGTCTCAGGCTTGTGTCTGTCCTTAAAATCAGAGTCAAAGCTCTACATCCAAAAATGGGTGATGATGCTAAATTCTAGGAAGAGCTGAAAATTGAGGTGCATCCTTGTACTTATTGTGTCCTGCTAGCTGACTATAGGCTGCACTTCACTCAGTGCACAGGCTTTCTGTATCTCACCTTCTGGAAGTGCCTGTTGGTCTTGGTCTTCATTGCCTCTTTAAGAAACTTATGATTCTTCTTCTGTCTGTCACTTGAGTAAAACTCAAGGGGAAAGTCACTAATAGGTGATACTTATCTGATTCTCACCCCTTTCTCTGAGATGTTCTCCCCTAAAACATTTATTTTGCATTCTCCGTGCTTCTTCCCTTCACTAGTCCAAGACATGAGTGGCTTGTTAAATAGATGAAAATAGATACAGGCACTTGGAAATTCCTATTGTTCTCCAGAGAGACGACTGTCTAATGTCCAGCAGAGCAATGCCTGAGACCCATCTGTCAAGATAACAGCTGCCACTTTTTCCATAGTTCGTTTATAAGATCACTGAGATCAAAACTTAGAGATGGAAAAGACCTATTTATAATAACAAACTGCGCTGTTAATAGCTCCTTTCCACTGTGGCTATGAAGATACTTTAAAGGCTTGCTGAATGAAGCCTTTCGAGATACCTAAGGCAAAGTATATTAATTAATAATATTATTGCTGGATATGCTAGTGACTCTGTTTCTGACCTTGGTGAAACTACAGTCATTTCACAGGGAATAAAACGAAGGTGAGTTATACTTACCCAGCTGTTTGGTGACAGAACCTATTCTTTTTGACATCCAGATTTTTGCTCTGATCACAAATCTGCACTGTTCGTATTCTTGCAGGATTCTTCTCTGGAGAATAGTCCCGAGTGCATCATTCAACTTAGTTTTAAATTACCATGATCCAGGTCTTAAACTGCTACATATATTTTTGTACTTTCATTAATGTCAGGGGAACTGTGCCAGTTTACACCAATAAGAATCTGCAACACCAGGAACGGTGAACAAAAATAGGAAACAAATGTGGCAAAAGAAGAATTTCATAGCTAATATTATTTCAGAAGTAAACTCTCAGAGTTTACAGGGAGAATGATATTTATGACACTGCTAGGGTCTGCCTTGGAGCACATAAAACACTGTTTACATTCAAAACAATACTGCAAAAATACTCTTTTTTGCGAAAGCAGGTGCGTTCGTAGTAGGTGGGAAGAACAAACTATACATCTATAGAAAGATTTGATCCTTTGATGAGTGTATCTCATATATCTTTTAAAAGGACAGCCTAGAAAAATAATGGTATCCAAATAAGACATTCTTCCACTGGAGTGTTGCAGCAAATGATAAATACTGCTTAGCAAAATCCTGGGTTTATCTGATCTTAATGGTAGGCTGAACTTCTGACAACATAATGAGGGTTACCCGATACATAACTTGTTAATAAACCCTTCTCAGAGTTCATTCAAAGACTAGAAGTGGCTTTTGTCTTCTGTTATTCCTACAGCATGTTTACTGTATGTATTACTATACAGTAAGTGACTAGGTAGATCTAGGTAGATCTGTGATCACTGAGTCTAAAGGACCTTAGGCGACATAATCCATAGGAAGACGTTTGGTGCACAAATCAAAACCAATGTGGTTTTAAACTGCATTTTTTCACTAATCTTGACTGTGATCAAGTAGTTTTGGGTGGAATTAATCTCAACTGTCTTTAGCTCCCTAGAAGTCCTCGGTTTGTCCATGTCAGTGAAGAGCTTGCAGCATCTGGATGCCTGTCCTTTTCTACTCTTGAGCAAGGGATTCGTTCCTTGAGTGAAACAGCAGTGTGTTTCACCTGATTACCTTGGAAACTCTGTTTGTTACACTGATGTGAGGCCCCATGGTGGCCCCAAATTGGTGCCAGTGAAGTCATGTCTCATTTTCCTGCATGGAATCGTGGGCGGGAGGAGACAATTCCCCAGGAATTCTCTGAACGCTTGTGAAGGGAGAGGATATTGCATAATACCAGCCAGGAAGGTTATACTGCATCTCTAAAATAAGCCATATTACAGGGATGTCTGACCAGTCTAGATCAGAAAGATGGATACCCTGGATAAAAAAACATTTGACTTCTGCATTATGTATGTTTTATGTACATATGAGATCATGATGGAACAGCAGTATCTGACTTATTTAGAGTATATGTAATCTTGGCATGTTGACTGTGCCTTCTTATATGGCTCAGTCAGCATCCATTTTTATAAACTGTGTTTTCTTCTCTGGTTGCATCTTGTGTGTGTATCTCTCTTCTTCCAAGAATGTTTTTCTTTTTCTCCTTCTTATTTAAGAACTGTGGGGACAAATGTTATTTTTCAGTTCCAAATGCCCCAAAGACCAACATACCGTTTTAACATCTTCGTGTTAAGTGGTAACACATTAAGAATATATGTTTTCATGCTCAAATTTATTGTCGCTGAGTATGCATAGTCTCTTAATCCAATGTCCTACTAGAGATGGGTAGATTTGTCACTAGACTGTTGCTAGCTTAAGCAAAGGGAATCAGAAGTTTATCAGTTACACTGATAAATTAAGATTTCAGCACAGATTTTATTCAGAAAGAAGTGGTGGCACATACTGGAAGTCTAGATGCTTGCAAATCAAAGGATGCCCAGTCTGGGCACAGCTTGTCATGAAAGCACACCTAACTGCTGATGCAGTATTGTTATATTGGGTTGGGAAGGTGTTTCTTCTGGCAGATCATGCAATATCCCTTTTCCGTGAGCAGAAGAAGAATTAACTAATAGGGAAGCTGATTCTTTTCTCCCCAAAAACCTCTCTCATCTGATCTTGGAGCCATGCTCAGAGCTTTCCCAAGAAATGTCTGAAGATCCTTTTCTGCTTTCTGTGGTGTTTTTCCATGCTGCCTGCACCCAGATCTGTATTCAGAAGCTTTGGTGACCTAGCTTGGGCCCTTCTTTTGCCATACACTGAAAGACAGGTTGCTATCACGTTCACCTATTTCCATGGGGTTTAACCCCCTACTGAAGTGCATAACTTCCCAGCGGAAGGTCCTCTGCACATTCATATATGTCCTACAGGTTAAAATATCAAATCCATACCACCATTGCATTGGCAATCATAAACCAAAAATGGTGGGGGGAGGAAATACATGTGTGCATTGTGGCATAGGATGAGACTGAGAATGAAACCAAGAAGAAAAAAAAGAGATTAATTCTACTGTCCGATTATCTTGGTGCATTAGACGGCCAGAATTCTTTGGCTAAGCTCTGCCTCATGTGTTTGGGTGGGAAATCTTGCAAAATATCTTCTTTGTGTTACAGCCATGCTTTTGAACTGCTCTTTGTGCTTCATGGCTGGTACCAGAGAGGAGGGACAGAAGGACCTAGCCCAGTCAGGACTGTTCCCTCTCCCTCCAGAACCTGTGTTACAGGACATGGTATTTAAGGGTAGAGATGCAAGAGATGCGAAGTACTTCTGTAGCAATATATTCTCTCTAAAATGTTGCTTTAGACATCTATTGTAATACTCATTAGCATACCCAGATTGACCTGATTCTGCCATGCGTATTCAAATGAAATCTGCCTTGTGCTGCAGCGCATGTATATTTTACAGCTGAACTTTGTAATGGTAACAGAATCAAACCTAAAATAAAATGACTGGTTTAAGGCAACAGGATACCAGAGGAATTATTTTGGTCTCCTTACAATTCCTGTAGAATATGCTTATTAAGCTTCATATCTGCCTTGAGGGTAAATCTACTTTTTCTTCTCTTTTAAAAATATGCAAATCTGTAAAGCCATTAGGACAGACTAATGCCTTTCAGTAGAGTGAACTAGACAATTGCATGTAATTTTCTTGGCTGTGAAGTCAAGCTAAGTGCAAGGCTCTTTCATATTGTCTTGTAGTTGTACGCAACACTGATATATAGAGCATGGTAATGCATTATTGAATAGTTGTCTGTTGTGTCTTCATTGTACGCTGTCAGCTGCATAATAAATAATTGATTGTGTTGCTCTTACTCCACATTAAAGATATATGAGTATATAATACATGAAGAAAATGAAGCAGCAAGGGTGCCTGCGTTGAAAAGATCAACCGTTACTGAAGTGCGCGGCGGTAACAGGAACTAAGAAGTGACCACCACCGCTATCCATTTGCTGTTTCTATACTTCGAGTCAGTGATTGTTTGTCATGGCAACAAATGGCACATTGAAATCATTGCTATTGCCTTTTTAAACAACAAAAAAATTGTGGTAAAGAGCTGATACGCTGCAGAGCTGCACCCCTCAGTCTCTTCAACTATTACCCGTCTAGACTGAAAATTCCCTTAAAAAGATTAATCATTTTTTCTTAAGTGGCTGTAAACTGTCAGGAAAATACAGTTTAAGCAAGCAAATCCTTTTTCCCTCATAAGGCTTTGTTTATATTAAGCAGAGGAAACGGTAGCCGGGAAAACCTGAGTTTGTGTTTACAGTGGTGCTAAACCTCTGTTATTGAACCTTTGCCTTGAAAAGGCATGCTTCCCTTCTCAGTTCGGTTGCCAAAGTCCCCATGCAGGACACAGTAAGATGGCCCACTGTTCAAACATAGCGTAGGAAATGAAAGCATCCTCCAGCTCACATTCAACACTCTTTCTTTATTTCCATTACAACAATCATCATTTCTGATGAAAACAATTTTCATCAGTAAAATTGATGAGATGCCAAATTTGTCCAGAAAAGAGTTTGCTTTGGAAGTCAAATCAAGGAAATCGGAGGTGTATGCTACTTACTGCATGGATGTTTGGAAGGAGGCTCCTGGCCAGGCATAACTACAGATTACTGTGAGCTGTTGCTATGATGAAAAGGTGTAAAACAGTGAACTGCGTTTTGAGGTACTAATGAAATGGCAAAGAACGATGTCAGAGGTGTGAGGTATCTGGCTTACGCAGATCGGTATTCTGATGGAATGAGCTGGATTGCTGAGGCACGCTAGGTCCTCTAGGCATTTCCCTGGGAAGCACAAACACAAGGCACTGACTGTGTTTGCCTAGAAGAGTGTTGCCCAGATCTCTCCATTTAACACAAAGACATACGGGAACTCTTCTTGTTCCTGATGGAAAACTGCGGGTTTTTCAGGTGTGTTAGCATGAGACTCGGCCACGAGCTAGGGGGGAACGCCACTGGACACAGAAGAGTTGTCCTGCTTTACTGCAGTATGTCAGAATTGAGTCCTGAAGAGAACTGATCTATTGTAATGTAAAATGCAAATAACACCACTGAAATCAGTAGAGTTCTGCTGGTGTAAACCAACCTGGGATGTGATTTGTGACTTTATGGATATGTTTCTCCCACCACTCCTAATAGATTATGCTGAAGACCTCCGCTTTGCTGAATTGTATCTTGCTCTATATGCTGTGAAGATGTCAATGTTGACATAAAAACTTTTGCACGGTTTCTAGAAACTTCCCGGTAACATATTTTCCAGACTAAAAGTGTATATTAGTAATAGTTATAGGTTGTAAATGGGGGGAAAATCAGAATTTCCAGCCTTTTGTGAAATTCTCCCAACAGAATATTGACATATTTTGACATAGAAACAATATACTTTAAGGAAAAGAAGAAACACTTGAGATAAAAAATTCTTAACCCACAGCAACACTAACTGCAGCAAATGCTGCCTCCGAGAGTCCTAGGAACCAAACTGAATGACAAGTTTGTAACAGCACAGATTTATTACAAGGCATACTTGGAAAGGTGATTGCATTAAAGGGCATCAAAATATAGTCCCTGTCCTGAAGAACGTCTGGTCTACGTAAAATGAAACATGATAGTGTCCTAGAAACAGCTTCTGAATATCTGCCCCTCTTTCTGCTGCCAACATATGTTCACAAAGTAGCTGTCTTCAGGTGTATGTATTGCCTTTACATTCTGTAGGTGACTACAGTTTGAAAAAATGAGGTAATGGAATACTTTGCAGATGAATATTGCTGGTTTTTTGAAAGTCACCTATTCAATTTATCCCCTTAATACTTGTGAGGTAAGTGAATCCCATTGTACAAGACAAAAGGAGAGCAGCTAGTCAAATCAAGGGATTTCTCCTGGATTACAATCTCCATCTTCTGATTCCCAGAATGTGTCAACATTGCAAGGATAAATAATTCAGTAAACACTGGAACCAGCAAAGCCTGGGATGCAATTCGGTCTGCTTCATCTAAGTATGGACAGATGGGTTAATACCTCCTCGCTAGGGCCCTATAAAAAGCTGGCAGTCCAGTGTTTAAAATTAATGTTGTTAACTTTTTTAACTTTTGTAAGCTAGTTGACTAACTGAGAATGATAACCAATTCCAGGAGGTTATTGCAGTCCTAACATCTAGATCTCGGTGGGATGAATCATTCTTGGAGATACCTCTCTTTCACCATTAGCTGTAGAAGTAGCCTAGATGACAGGTTGAGATGCAATTTCTACCTTTGAGATGGCTAACATCAGCAGTGGAATTTTACACATAAATTTTCCAGATTCAGACATGTAAGCTTGACAGGCTACCTACGGAGGGCCTTCAGTGTTCTCTCTCTTCATCCATCTTTTGTATAGATAATGATTAGGGCGTGGTTTGGGGCATGATTTTGTTGGGACCATAGGTGTAAATTAGGTGTCTAAATAGCTGGGCTGGCTCCGTGGATCTGTGTTATGTAGTTGGTTGAATTCCCAGCTGAATCATTCTCAGATGAAGGAACCCTCTGGTAAAAAGAAGCTTAGACTGTGGTCCAGCTGCAGCATTCATGTCTTTCTGTTCCTGACCTCTCCTCAATAATATAGATTCTCTGATAACAAATAAAGATTGAGTCTTTCTCTCGGTAGAAGCACGTACAGGATCTTCTTCCTATGCAGATTTCTTTTTATTACATGCATAGGGTCTTTAGGTCAGCATGAACCTTACTCCTCTGTCAAACTCGGTTGAAATTGGCTAAAAGATTCAAAAGTTACTGGGCAAGTACAGTGTCATTAGCCCTCTCCCCTTAGGGAACAGACCTAAATGATGTCATCTTAGCTGAGGCTGACTGACCTCAGTTAATTCATGTTAAAAGACTAGTGCAGACACACCTATCTTTAATAAGAAATAATAGCTTGTGTTAAACCTAGACTGAAGTTTTGTCTTCGCTGCTCTTTTAGCCCAAATGGCATTGTATTTTTGGCAGTTTAGATGGATCTCTAGTCATGTTCCTTAACGAAATGATTTGTTTACTCTTTGATCTTCAGCTTCAGTGGGCTGAACTTCAATGATTAGGACCCATGATCTGAAACATCTCCTTTTCTACAGCCACCTAATTTTTAAAACGTTGTAGATCAGAATGTTTTCAAATCCGCACAATACTGTCATAACTGAGTTTGTACGATTAATTATTTTAATACAGTGATTGTTACCTTTCAGAATCAAATGTAAGGTTATTATAACAAGTAAGCATATAGGCATCTAGATGTCCTTGCTCAGTCTTATTGATTGTTCTGACTTTGCAAAACAATGTCATCGTTCAGTTCCAGATTGTGGAGTTTTTTCTCCTTGTTGTTAGCTAGATAAATAAAGGTGCTAGCAGGGTAAAGATGGGCATCCGTCCTTGTTGAAGAATATTAACCAAATCAATTTTTTCATAAAAAGAAAATCAATTGATGCATTAGCCAGAAAGAAAATAAAACATTATGCTGTTTTAGCTCCCAGGAGCCTGAATAGTCAACTCTAACTTTCAGAAATAGAGAGATAAAGTTCAGATCTAAATCCGGATCGGAACTTCTCCAGGGCACATGGGGACTCTGACTCATTTCTAAACTAGATGTGCGTTTAAAGGGCGGTCATGTAAAAATTGACCCTCCTGCCAGAGCTTTGGTGAATATGGACACATCTGACACTTTGAATCCCAGTTTGTCCTCCAAAAGCAATAAGGTGGGGTGATGACAGAGGAGGTTACATTTCTGAATTCATCTCCTGATGAATTTTCAGCCGTTGCTGAAAATAGGATGTTGCTGTAAACATAGGAGAAGCAGGATGTTTTCTTCCACAAGACCTAACACATGCTCTATAGGCTTTCGATGGTGAAATGGGAGTCAATTTTTGTATGATATATATTAGACTTGCAAGCTTGTGTGCAGATAGAAACATTATTTTAAATGGGAAACATTGTGCAGTAGCTGTTGTCAGGATCTCTGAAGAGTTAATTCTGGTTCTGCCGCTGACTTGATGTGTGGTATTTAGTAAACCATCAGACCTTTAAGCTAAGTATTTTAATAGGATTTAGTTACAAAATGAAGTGGAAGTGTACTAAAGTGTTGTGGAACTTTGCATCTGAATCTGAACTTCCAGACTGAGGCTATTTTATAGTAAATATCTTCTTCTACCTCCTTGGGCTGCTGTGAAGAATAATTAATGTTTGCGTACTGCTTTGAACATGAAGACTGTAATGACAGTACTAAGTTTTAATGTTAAAACTATTAAATATTGGGATTCTGTAATAGTCTCCTTCCATTTCATAGAATCATAAGGTTTTATGATATGTTTAAAAATAAAATTGCTGTGAGGAAGGGCTGCCATTTAAATTTAAGATCAAATACTTCAAAAAGGATTATATGATATGCCTGAGAGTTCCCCCCTGAGCTGCTTCTCCCCGCGTGCCCTCCTCCATATGCAGGCTGGTTTTCTACAGTACAGATGAACCCATGTTTGTCTGTAACTAGAAAGTCTTGTGCAGGCAGCTGGTGCACTCCGCCCCAGCCTGCGTGGAGAGGATTTAGAGATATCACCGAGCCCATCTCTTGCATAATATGGGTATGTACTTGCATCAGAGCATACATAAAATACTTCAGTATTATGCCGTGAAAAACTTAAGGAATACTATGGGTATGTACTTGCATCAGAGCATACACAAAATACTTCAGTATTATGCTGTGAAAAACTTAAGGAATATGACAAGCGCTAATGGTGGAGGCTATGAGACATACCTTATAGGCAGGTTGTTCCTTGATTTTCCTCCTCAGGCCTTATGCACATGCATCACTGACGTACCAACTTTGACAAATGTTGGACTTGGTTAACAGCTAGTTTGCTTCAATATGGCATTTGATTTTAATATTGGTGTAAAATACCTAGTCACAGAACCCCACTGGAATGATCAAATAGTGTGTACTTGTTACTGCAAGTCCAGAATGCCATCACCGCTGATTTAACTACTAATGAATTTGGAGACATCTATGTCTGAGCTGATTGTTTGTTTGGACTTCCCTTATATTCATTGTAAAGAAATAGGCACTGCTAGGATGCAATTCATTATGTCCTAATGTAGATCCCTAGATTTGGTTAGATGAATTGCCCCCTGAAAGTGCATTTTTCTCTGACTTGATTATAGAGGGAAACAGAGTAATTAGCTCAGAAGTAGCTGACTACATCTTAGAAGCTTAAAGGCTGGTAAGATGAATCCTACCCTTTTAGTCTTTGTTTTTCGTTCTGGCACATCTCTTTAGATTTACCTTTGATTCGTAACACAGACTTTTTAAGCAAGCAAAATATGCCTTTTTTTTTGCTGTTTGGACAGTAACTATTGGTTTTCACTGAAAAATGAAACTTGTGCATCAAGCTGGTCAATTAATATAACTGCTTTAATGAAAAGAAACTAGTAAGACTGTATTTTTCATACTGGATCATAAAGGCAGTATTTCTCAGCATTTTCTATCATCAAAGCTGTGCTTCGTAGTGTTGTTTTCAACCAGAAAATTTCTCAGATACTTGCTTATTAATGAACTTTCCTTTGTACAGCACCTTGTACACGAGGGTCATGGTATATGCCCAGAACACTGGCACTACAGCATTACAAAGAAAAAAGTTGTTCTAATGTATAAATATCAGCCCAGCCTTGCAATATCCAGAGTACAGATTTTGAAGGAGCAATTACCAGGTACTTTTAAGTTGAAAGCTACCGTAATTATCCACTGTTTGAAAAGAGAATGAGAATACCTAATCATGTAGCACTTTGTGAAGGTTTAGCCATTTGCTGTAGAATCTGGGCATATGTTTGTAATACATGGGTTGAAACAGTGTTGTGCCCATCCGAAGGAAGGAGTAAGGTGTTCCCATGACCATCACTTGTGGCTGAATGAAAACATAAAGAATGAGAGTGGTAGAGTATTCATATAAATGTCCTTGTTATTGTCATATTTTTTGAATGCAGAGTCTTTTCTGTTCTTTCTGTACAAGGAGGAGACATACGCAGTTGTAATGTTGTGTAGAAGTTCCACATGCATGGTGTCGAATGGCCACATTTGTGTAATGCAGGTTATTGTAGTACTTCTGAGTAAATCAAGTAGGGACGGTAAAGAGTCCAAGGTACCAAATATTCCTTCTAGGTGTTCTGGTATAAATTTGCAGGAACAAGTCAAAGGAGCTGCTCTGTACTTGCAGACGTCTAACTGGCAGCAAATTTGGCTGAAGAGTTCCCACACCTGAATCTACATCCCCAGGGTTTGAAGTGGGTGGGAAGCTCCTGCTGACTGGGGTGGGCTTTGGGCCGCACACAGCAACAGCCCCCTGGTTACCCAACGTGTACTCCGCAAGGACTATTCCCTTTAGTTAGTTACACTCTTAAAAAGATACCTTAGAATAAATGGTAAGTATTTAACGAGAAGTAAAGCTAGTCAAATTGATGTTAAATTTGGTTTCTTTGTCTGTAGGGTGGTTTGAGGGAGCTTTTTTGTGTTTAGGAGCAGGCCTGGATCAGGCACCTGCGTTGGGATTCGGTCTTCTGCCGCTTCCCACTTGTTCCCTGCCTGCTTTTATCTACTTAGCTGGGAAGCTCCACTGCGTGAGCAACAGCTCTTCTGTGTGTCTGTGCAACGTTTGGTACAATATGAGTTATAACCTAGTGCATTAAGAATAATAAGAATATATTTCCATTTTAGAGCCTAAATTACTAGAAGGCAAAGGTAACAATATAGTACCACTGCGTTTGACTCTCCTGCCTTATCCGTTTTGGATGAGGCTTCAAAGTGAAAATGGAAATGAGCAGCTGATGTGACCAAGATACTAATTTTTCACTCCTTCCCTCCCCCCCAGCACTTAAATGTAGATGTAGCTCAGATGATTGAAACTGTGTGTCTTGTTTTGGCAGGTAGAATGGAAAGAAGTTTGATTCCTCCAGAGACAGAAACAAGCCTTTCAGGTTCAAGATTGGCAGGCAAGAAGTCATTAAAGGATTTGAAGAAGGTGTTACACAGGTACAAAAAAATTATTCTGGCTGAACTTCAAGCTGGCTGAGGGGGGTGTGAGCACAGCAATGTCCAGTGGAATGGTGACAAGACCAAGTGACCAAATCCAGTGTGGGAAACAGAGTGGTTTTCTGAAAGCATGATCCATTCGAGCACAGTATTTCCTGTAGTTCTCCTCCATCCATCCAGGGACATCCCTGACCCATGAGGCTTTCCACATGGTATGCGTGCGGGAGGGGAGAGGTGAAGTCCCCTCCCTGGGTGCCAGTGTGTCACATCAGCCCTGTCCCTTTCCCGTGGGCAGCTCCACAAATAGACACCAGTGGCCTCTAAAATGTTCCAGGTGGCAGCGTTTTATGGAATGGCCTCTATTTAGCTACTCCATAAAAGTCGAAGCTGCCGTTTTTGATGACGTCCATGACCGAGTTACAGATTTCGGCCCTTACTGAATAAGGTACCAAACTGCACTGTTAAATTTTTATGACGTCAGGCTCCCAGCTACAAAACTTAACATTCACTGACCAACCCTACGCTGAGAAGAAGGAAACCGCTCTCCGTTAATTACAGTTTGAGTGCCAACACAGTAAAACCCTAAAAGAGCCACACAATGCAATTCATTGCCAGCTCTTGCTTTTTTGTCTGCAGTGTTGTGAGGGCCCACTAAGTGAGGAGTGTAATCAGGCTGCTCAAGTGCAAGAGTGAATGAGATCAAGGTGCAAATTCCTCGTGACTACCCATTTTGGGGTCCTAGAGCTCAGTGTAGGAGGAAACCACTCAAACAGGAACAACTAGTTAACAGGAACAACTTCTTATGCTTTAATAGAGAGAAGGGAGGAATGCAAAATGAGAAACAATCCACTGAGGAATGATGCAACCATGCTTTTCCAGAGAGGGATGGAAGAGAAAGTGATGTCTAGCTCTATGGAGAAAACAATGCAAGCATTCCCTTCTCTCCAGCCAGAGAAGCAAGTCCATTTGAGGAATCCTAGACCCTCTGAAACATACCCACCTTCCTCTCAAGGATTTGCGTTGGAGTAAGGCCTAAGAGCAGCTCAGGACGGCAGTGTGCTGTAGAAACCAGAAGCCAGTGCAGATAAAGCAGTGGCAACAAGTGCTGGGTGAATCAGTTTAGCCCTTCCTTGACTGCTTTCGCTCCCTGTCTCCTGTCCCTTAATTAATAAGTGGCCAAAAGCCAGTAATCAGTGTGGCAGCACACTGCCCTCCTGCTCCTCCTACTGCATCACTCTCTGAAGTCAAGCTTGTGGCAGTCTCCTTCCACCCCAGGGTTTTGAGGGGTTTGGGGAGTGTGATTGACACAAGGCATTAGGAAAAAGGCAGTTCACTATGTCTAGCACGCAGCTTTGTCAAACCTTGGTTTAATGACTATCAGATGTCAGCAGTGTCTGCATTTCTCTTCTCAACTTCTAACAGTTCAAGGTTGCCCCGTGCCTAAAACCGGTGCATGACGTACCAGCTGTCTGGCTTGGAGGGACCCCTCAGAGCAGCCGACAGCCTTCCCCACGCAAACCCCTGCAGGGCCCAAGGGAGGGCATCGGGTTTTATCCCCTCAGCTGCATGGTATGAATACGCCCTGAGTGTGGGAGAGTTCACATTCACATTTTTCTTCCACCTAAAGTGATCAAAGCTCTAGCTTTGGCATATTTTATAGGACCTGAAAAAAATTCAACAGGCGATATCGTGTAATCTATAGTCCAGTGATGTGTCTGATCTTGGGAGAGAGGTCTGAGTTAAAATCACTGCTTGAAATCAGGGGTTGTCTCTTAGACAATGAATATTCAATCATGAGTGTTATGGTGCATGAATAGCAGTTTGAGAATGCTCCACCCCAAAATACTCTGTTAGAAGAGCAGGAATTGTTGATACCCCAAATCTCAGAGAGCACTGTTACCTTCAGAGCTAGTCTGTCCAGCATTTCTGTCCATCCCAGGCGCAAGGGCTCTGCCGGAATAAGCAGCAACTGAGGAGAGATATCCGCCCTTGGGCTTGGGCAGAGTTTAGGGAAATAAGTACCGCTTTTAAGTAGGAATTGTTTGCTTTGCATCTTCCCAACAGCAGAAAGTTGAGTGCTACAGCATTAGCGTTTGAGCAATGGTTTTGAAGTTGTCCCTGCTGGTGGCTGAAGAAGGAAAAAAGTGTTGCTGAACGCTTTTCAGAAGTTAAACCTAATGGCATTTTGGCACTGATCTCTCACGAATACAAAGCTCTGGTCCTATCTGTTACTGAGAGCCTTTTCCTAACGCCTGCTGACGGTGTTACATGCACCATGCGCTCCACAGAAGGAACTCACACCTCCTGCAGCTGGCTCCAGTGTAGGCAGGATGGACCAAACTATGCATTAAAAAGCCTTTGTGTGACTCCCAGACTGGCTCTGGCAACTTAAATAATAACTGCTGTGAGAAGCCAGAGGAGCCAGGAGACCTACGTCTGAGCTGTCTGTGGCAGCTTCACCTTGAAGCTGAAGGCTGGGTCTGATGGGCCCCAACTCTCCTCAGTTCTGTAAAACTGCCACATAGTTATTCTTTCTTTGTTTTCCTCCTAATACTGGTGTGGTTTTTTTCTTTCTTTTCTCCAACATCCAAAACCCAGATGAGCTTAGGACAAAGAGCCAAGTTGACCTGCACACCGGAGATGGCCTATGGAGCCACAGGCCACCCTGGGGTCATCCCTCCCAATGCTACTCTCCTCTTTGATGTGGAGCTTCTCAGGTTAGAGTGAATCTTCTCGAGGGAGTTGGCTGGAGACATCTGTTAATGACCATCCGTTCTTTCTCGCCTGGCTGGCAGCAGGAGAAATCTTCACTGGAATCCCAATCTTCCCTGCTCAAGCTGTCCTGTCCATAGCGCCTGCCGTTTGGTTTCTTACACCTTTCTTCTCTTTTTTTAACTTTGTGGTGTCCGTATTTGCCTTTTATTAGGAGCTTTGCTTTGGGAAAAATGTGTACTGTTGTAACATTTTCAAGTTGTACATTTTATTTAATTTGCATGTAAGAAGAATTCACAGTGATGACTGAAAATATATATAA
>NW_009601867.1:33890-39557 GCF_000690535.1 Cariama cristata | reverse complement strand
GCTACCAAAACCTTGACATGCAAACCCAACACATGATCTCTAATCATAACATGTAAATGTCTAACCCCTGCTAGGTGTCTGGTAGACATCGTGGCTGCAAAATGCATTTGATTTTAGGGAAGCTTTGAAAGGGCAGCAGTGAACCTGCTTGGTATATTTTCATGAGAGCTCCATTAAGACTTAAAGGCCATCTTTGATGAGAGAGACATGGTGGCAGAGGGAAAATTACATTGTTGGGTTGAGAAGATGGATTACTGTGAGCATCAGCAGCTGAGTACCACAGAGATTGTGAGAACCCTTTTCAAGATCCTGCCATTCACCTGACAATCTATGACCTGCTATATAGATTGTGAAATTTATTCTTTTTGTCTTAGCTTGGAAGGAAATAATTAAGGGTCTGAGTATTAATGTCAGCTGACAGGTTTCCATTAACTACCATGGTCTTTGAGTCTACTCATATTTGAAATATTCGGTTCTGTCTCTGCAAGAAGGTGCTAGATGTCCAGGAGTGATTGCATTGTCCTTCTTGTCACTGGTTTCCTTTGCCAAACTTCAGCAAGGTAAAAGGTTTTAATATTCAAATCAGTACTGAGGAAAAAAAAAAATTGAAAAAAATATCTATTTCTGCGCTGCTGCAGAAAGCTGTACCTGATGTAAAGGTACTGACTTTCTCTAATTGTATTTTTTGTAGCTATTAGTATTTACATTGTGAGATCGCTGGAAATCGAGGAGATATAAGATTTGGAAAGTGAAGCATAATGATTTTTTAATCTTTAGATTGAGATACGTAGGAAACATACTTCACAAATAAATATCACATAGTACAGGATATATATAGGTAGAAGATGATATTTCACTGAGACTGGGAAATTTTGTATCCTTTCTTCGAGCCAAGGAAATGAAAAGGAATGTAGATGATAGTGGAAAATGCAATGTAAAATAACAACTCCCTTTCTCTCTTGAATCTACCCTCTCCCCAAATCCTTGCTGAAAAGGTTGAGTGTGAACAGGAAAGATGTGATTAGGCAAACTAGGTGTTGAAGTGGCATTTAGATAAAAAGGTTCACGATAAGAAATTAACAAATCAAGGCAGAATTAACAAGTAAAAGGTGGTCTAAAAAGCCACAGAGAATGGCAAGGCCACTGCAGTAATCTACATATGGAAAAACTCTGAAAGGGGTTACTGATAGCAGGTGGAGTAGAGCCACGGGGAGGAGCATAGCGGGGTCCATGAGGAGGCGTAAAACCCTAAATCAATGCTTTTTACTAGTCCTTTTCCAGTTTAAGTTAGTCTTGTGGGGCATAGGCAAGGGGGGGGGGGTTGCCAGCTGAGGGATGAGGGGTCGGGACATGGCAACAGGGTGGCAGGCCAAAGCCCACAGCCACCCCAGGCTTCTGGGTCCCTCTCTGGGCACCAGTGGCCACCATGACCAGCAGCCTCTTCTCCACCTGCTTGCTTCTACTGGTTCACTTTCCTGACAGGTTGCTGAGCTGAGCTACCTTGCTCAGGAGCCACACAAGGCTCAAGAGCCATAGCAACAAAAGCTGCAGCTATTGTGGTTAGGAGGGGGAAATGGGAATGCCTTTTTCCACCTGTAAGGTTAATTTTGTCATTAAACAGCTGCTGGGCAACAGCTTAGACTTTGAATGCATTTAAGCCAAACTATACAGTCTGAGTAGAGCTCAGAAAGAGAAGGGGACATGAAGCGGACATTACAAAAATAACTGGGGTGGAGGGAATAGAGGAAATAGGAGAATGGCCTGATTGGTTGCATGATGTGTTTTGAACACCTAAGAACATCCATGAGCTCAGGAAAACCTCCAAGCAAAGTCTCTTTTCTGTAGAAGTGAATTGGACACATTTCTTACTGGTAATATCTGGGTTGGGGGTTCTGTATGAGAGACAGTTGTAGGAGCTGCTAATGTCAGTGGCACCTGAAACTGGGTAAAGTGTAGCATAGTGCCATCAGCCATTCTTGAGAAACAGAAATAATGTATTAAAGTTTTGGTTAGTAGGCAAAAGGAAGCGCTCACCTATGTGATTTTTACATCTCTGTATAGTGTAACACCCTTCCACATTGATCCAAGAACACATAGAGCTTCCCAGTAAACAAATTTTTCCCTGTGCTTATGGCTTTCTCCTTTACAGTCCTCCTCCCACCTCCCTTCAGGTGTTTTCAGGACCAGACCCTGCTGCTGGTCCATAAAGCTGTTCAGCTGAAACCTGTGAGGGCATGACAAGTGACCAAAACTCAGTATCTGTCCCATGGATTGTTTTTCCTCTGATTAATAACCTGGTCAGATTCTTCTCCTTAGACCTGCCTGTGTGTGGAAGCCAGGCAAGCAGAAACTGGGCCAGCGCTGCCCTACTCTGGTGTCTGGAAGATGACTACCACAGTGGTAGGCTCCACTGGAAACAACTTATGCTGCTTTGTAATAACAATGCTTTTAAATGGAGCATTAGAAGGTGACAAACCAACCTTGCAAGTCCTTTAGAAAAGCATGAAGCTTTTTTTTTTTTTTCCCATTTTCCCCACTCCCATATAAAATGCCAAACATGTTTCTTGCTCCTCTAGTGCTGGGGTCTGCACAGCCTGGAAGCAAGGCTAGATGTGGACGGGGAAGATTTGCTGCCATGTGCCTGTGTCCCTGCCGCTCGGTCAGGGGCACACACAGCTGCTCAGGGACATCTGGCGCAATGGCCCCGTGGTCCCCTTCCCCACCTCCAGCTCCTGCATTGGTTTGCATCGCTTCTGTCACTCTTCTTTTGCTATTTATGGCGTGACCTAATGAACAAGACTTGATGAACCAAGGCATCACCCTTTCCCCAACCTTGACTGTATGCTTCAGAAGACTGAGTTTTACCTGGTGCTCACGAGTACACATATTGTCTGCTTACTTTCTGGAGCTATATTTTGGTTTGTTCCCTCTGTGTTCCAGCTGCAAAAGCTGTAGAACCAGAATATTCTTCCTCATCAGGATGAGTTCACATGTTTGTTTGGGAATTGATTCAGTGATATGTAGGAGTTAATTCCCTAAAGTCCCATATCAGGTCTATGTACCAGCACACCATTTCCTTATGAGCAATTTCATTCGCTCTATGGTACATTCAGCTGGGGATGTTGCAAAATGAAGACGTAATTTAGCAGCTCTTCCTGAAGTGCCATAGTTCTTTTCTGAAAATAGGAATAAAAGTTTTGCCATCACTCAACAAAGTATGAGCTGGCGCCTGCCCTGCTGAGGACAGCTTCTGAGCCACAGCAGGTTGGCGGTTTCCAGGCCAAGCGAAGGTTGCAGCAGAGAGGCAGCCCTCACTGGTCCATGTCAGAGCTCCAAGCAGAACATTACTGCTTATTTTCCAAGTAATGAGCTGAACCAGGCATGCAACAAATTTTGTATGGTCAGCTGTGCAGTCTCAGAATGAGTATTTAACTTGGGGGGAAAAAGGCCGTAAGAAGATAATGTGTGTGTGTTGGGAGGGGAGGTAATTATTTTTATGTCAGGAAATACAGCGTTTGGAAATAGCTGCTTGATTCACATGGTTTTGTAGAACTAGAGGAAGAACGTTCGTTGTTTGGGTCAAGGAAAGTCTGTAGTTTTGGGGGTGCCATTCTGAAAATAAAAAATGACATGATTAGTACAAGGATTCTCTAACTGCCTACCTATGAGACTTAAGCATACTTTTTTCCCTACTTAGCCACGCACAGGCTGAATGGCTGCTTTTGGGAGCATGATGATGCCAAGGGTCTAGGCTGGCTATCCTTTTATCTCCAGTTCATACATCTGGAGCAGTCCAGTCAAGGAGTATGATGTGAAAACAATAACATTTTAAAATTAGACTCATCACTAAGAGCATATAATTCATGTTATGACAAAAAATGATTTCAGATAATTTAGGAAGTGGCATCTGTATTGTTGCCAGATGCAACTGGATCTTGTCCACCTCTCAGTAGGGGACTTTCCTTTCAATTGATACTGTCATTGAAATAGCTGAGACTCAATGCCAGATACCTTAACTTTCTGTTTTCTGCTTATTTTAATGCTGGCTGGTTCTGGATTCCCTACTTTAATGATCCTATTTTAATGCTCCTGGATTCCCTACTCTCCTTATTAATTATACATTGAAAAGATAACAAATATTATGAAGCACTGCCATGTCTGTGGAATCCAGCATATTGGATTTTTTGCCTGGAGTGTCAAGCAAGATTAATTATTCTGATAACAGCAGGATTAATCCGTTCATCACATACAGTAAAAAGGCGCTGTTAACATTCGAACTGAATTATTCTTGGTCTTGAGAGGCGCAAATGGCAGAACCAGCATTTAGAAGGCATTTGTGCCTTTAAAAAGCCTGATCCGCTGTTACCTTCTCCTGCTTCTTGGGCCAAGTTCTTGCCGCAGGGCTGGCTGTTAGCGTGGGGGCAGGAGGCAGCCCTGCAGAGGGTTGTGTAGGTATGAATGTTTGGCAGAGCCCTTGAATTTTGGGTAGATGGTATAATTACTCTGTCATTCAACACACATACAAAAAAAAAGAAGGAAGTGATTTTGTTTTTCTCTGATTGCCTTAGTTCCTGCTTTCCTGTGGTGAGATTGTCAAGAACTGTTGCACGGCTTTTGAAAGCCAATTTGAGGTCAGACAGTGAGTCAAAATCGATTCTTGATTTTTGTTAACTGCGAGCTGCAGCTGAAGCTTCTGATTTGGGAAGAGGGTGAGCGGCCGTGCTGGCGTGCTGCCCTCGCTGGTGGTGCCAACTCTCAGCATCTTCTGGACCGGCCTCGAAGTTTCTGCACTTCCTCTGAACTGATAAAACTCAGAGGCAGGATCCTTTCAGCTTAAACCTCTCGTGTTCCAAAATTTCTTCTATTTTGGTACAGCAAAAGGCAAAGAAAGTTAGATCTCTAGAATTGCGCCGTCATTAAAAGGTGGCCGGTAACTGGCTGGCTGTGTGACCAGAGCCCATTTCAGCTCATGCATTTGTAACCAAAACACCTCAACTTTCTAGAAGGCTCTAAATGGATTGCTTTCAGTTGGAGCAGTACACAGACATTATAAAACCTGCAATTACTTTTACTGTGCGGCCATAAAATATAGATCTGTTAAAGTCTGGGTGCAGAATACACGGGCGTCCTACAGTTCCGACCAGCACAGATGAGAGTCTATTATGGATGATGAAAACAGGGTACTAGAAAATCCATTAGAGCTATTTGTTC
This sequence comes from Cariama cristata, assembly GCF_000690535.1. Classification (NCBI taxonomy): domain Eukaryota; kingdom Metazoa; phylum Chordata; class Aves; order Cariamiformes; family Cariamidae; genus Cariama; species Cariama cristata. The sequence continues at coordinate 34,346 of NW_009601867.1, read as the reverse complement.
CCACTTGCAATGATGGTCCCTGTAACCACATTAAATCAAAGCATCTCTGGGACTTCATTACAAATTTCTTATATCAATATCGTATGGTGATATAAATAATAGCATAACAAAATCAGGGAGAAGAGATTACATTGCATTGTATGATTTAGGGATTTGTGATCAATTATTTAGCATTTATATCAGAGAAGCACTTAATGTTTTCTATTGGAGTGGGACCCTGTAGTGCTAGAGACTGTTGTACGTATTGAGCGAACAAAAATCACCAGCCCAGAGTGCTTTGACCATCTAAATTGGGTTAAGGACATATGAGTGTAAAATGAGAGAGTAAAAATGATTAAACTCCTCTCTAGATACCGCTGCTCTGGGATTGAAACTATACTCATATCCAGTAAGAGAATGGAAAGAAGCATTTGCTTTTGAACTCTAGGAAACAGCAAAAGAGAGACCGATGAAAAC
>NW_009601867.1:18999-33859 GCF_000690535.1 Cariama cristata | reverse complement strand
TGCGTGTTAACAGCTCTTGCCCTGGGCTCTTCAGAGCCCCCTCCTTTTGTTATATGCCATCTACAAACAGAAACAAGACTGGCTGGTGTCTCTTCTGGAAGTAACGAGGCTGGCCAAGACTGGTTTGCAGAGAGGAGCAAGAACAGCATGTTTTTGTGGTAATACATGGAACAAGATTGCCTTTGTGCTTTAGACAAGGGTCTAGAGGGAAAACTAGCCTTGTTCTTCCTGATGCATCAGGAGGTTTGCATTTGAGTTTGCAGGCTCTATGAACTCAAAACATGAAAAGGAGGTATGAATCAAACATCCCAGTAAAGTCCAGTGAAAGTAAGATGAACCCAAAACAATGATTTTTTTTTTTTTCTCCCCCCTCCACAGTTCTGTTTGCTGTATGTAATTATCATGAGCTGGTTGGCAGTCCTGCAATAACTAGACACAACAGCATGAGTTAGGAATGTATCATCAATCTTAGCTTACAATCTCTTTGCTTTTGTTGGTTTATGCTAGCCTCATCATACTTAAATAGTAATATGCATCTTTGTGAAAAATGTTCAATATGAAAAAGCCCGCCTTGAAATAAACTGTGGTTGATCCCTCAGTTTCTCACATAAATATGTAATTTGCGTTTTAGAAATCTAAGGTTTGTACAACCCCAGATTACGAGAGCAATGACTTGTTGATGTAGACGAGCAGATACATCTGTGTTCTAAGTCATTGGTTTCAAAATAATTTTAAACAATAAATCTGAAACTTGTAAAATGTTACATTTGCAGGGACTGCCTGTGTGGGTGCAGTTCAGATAATGAGAGCAGAGACTCTAAGTACCTAAAGGATGTGAAAATCCAGTTTTTACTCGAGGTGGCTTTGCAAATCTCAGCCTGTTTATTCAATGTACTCACCTCCATGCATTTGTACCTGTGAAACAGATGTGTCAGGGAAACATTCTGAAGGATGCAATCGCCATAATGAAGACAGATTTTCAGGAGTTTTCTTTGGGGATGTATGTCAGGGAGAATGGAGAGACACTCTGGTCTTCTGTGGACCTCGAAGTGGAGCACACTTTGTCTGTCCCCCCCAAGGCAAAAGCCCTGGAGCCCTTCCCCAGGCCCTGGGCAGCTGGAGTCGATGCCATCCCAGCACATCTGCCTGGGCAGGAGCAAAGTCTTAGTACAAGCAGCAATGCTTGTTCCTGACCCAGATCCACACTCTTCCTATCAGCCACGTGGGCTGGCTGGCCCCAAGACAACATGTGGCAACTGATCCTCTAACCTTCTTCGGGGCTGAAAGTCTGGATTTGTTGTATCATCTTCATTCTTTAAAAGGAGGAGCGGAGGGGGGAGTATCCTAACCCAAACCAAGCCTTTGGGGGAGTTGCTGTTCCTATTTTGATCCTTAATCAGTCCAGTCCTGGAGAGGGGCTAAATACAGTCTATCCACATTACCAGCATATACATGGAAAGCAGGGGACCCTACAAGCAGGTGTTACAGCATTATGTCAGTACTTCCCCTTTTTCTCTTCCACTTCACTGTGGAGTGATACCAGAAAGGTGGATTCATCAATTATTTACCAAAAGGCTACAGATTAAATAAACACACAGCCTCCTGGCTCCCAGTAGCCTGTGACTATGGACTCTCCAAACTGCTTGTCTGAATGCCATATAGCAAAGCCAAAAGGCAGGAAAGCTTCCTGTCCTCACACTGTTGGCATGATGCAACCAATGTCCATGTCTCCACTATCCCTGAGAAGAAAACTTTTGAGGTTTAGCTGAAACTCCTGGGAACATGGCTTCTGAACACATCGAAGTTACAGCTTTTATGTGTATATGTGTGTGTCTGTGTACATGTGTATGTATATATAAATATTTTAAAAAAGGTGAAAGTCCCATTCAACTTCCATTCCTGGCAAGTGGAGTATTTCCATTGGGTTTAACAGGAGAGTACAATCAAGTCCCAGCTCAGGAAAGTGCTCCAATCTGAGCTTTGAGAGGGTGACTTGTCCCAGAGACTTCATTTAGGCATGTCAGCAAAAGCTTTGCTGACAAAGGACTTCCATAGCTCAGCTGGTGTGGAGGGCAGCATCCAAGCTGGATGCTATAGGATGTTGACCTCTCTCGAGAACCCCATGCAGCAGCCAACCATCTGCAAAACCTGCAGAGTAATCATAATAATTCCCTTGGCAGCCTCTTTCAGAGAGGAAAGGGAAAAGAAAGAGTAGAAAAAAGAAGGAAATTCATTTTAGTTAACATTGAAATACTCCTATGATTATTGCCTTCACATTTTTTAGTTTGGGGCTACATATTAGAACATTTCTACTCTCAACACCAAATGTTGTGACAGGGTCCTCAGGGCTAATCAGTGGTAAGAAGGGAAAAAGAAAACCCTTTATACTAGTTTTGTATTCTCCCCCATTGACAAAGGTAAATTTTGATGCTTAAGAGGAAGTGTGTTTTAGGGGTAGTTAGCATTGTTTACTAGTTGCCATAAATAGCGTTCGTATCTTATTGTGGGGATGGCCAACCTCCCTGACCCCATAAGCAATGTATCAAGATCTTCATATGCCAAACAACCTGTTGTCCCAAAATTTATATGAATCCCCACATTGGGGAAGGTACAAATATTAGGGTCATGTCTGTCTTCTTTCCAGTTAGCTTTACTAAAGCTTTTTTATTGGTTGTTTTCTATGGGGAAAGAGGAAGAGAAAGAAGGCTGTGGGTTTTTTCTTTTCTTTCTGAAGCACCGATATATGCGGTACACCGATATTGCTATACCTGATGCATTGAACTTGTTCACTGCCCTGGAAGCGCTGGTAGTGGCAGACGTTGTTTTGCTGAATGCCTGCCTCTGGTTAGCGACTACTGGGTAACGAGCAGCATGATCAGGCCAAAATTGTTTTACGTGGAGGGCCTGTTTACACAGGAGAGGTCAGAGGGTGGTGATGTCCCCATACGGAGACGAGCCTGCGAGAGTCCGTGAAGCTGACTTTAGAGTCGAGGTGCGCTTTAGCAGGTTCAGTTCCGAAACACGTCGCATGTACAAGTGGGGGAACAGAAAGTGAGATGCGACTGTTTTTCAGGTCTCACCGGACACGATAACCCTTGAAATCCTCGCTGAGCCCTCTAGTGGTGCTCGCCATGCCCATGAAACCTCCTTTTGCCCGTCCTGTGACTACCAACACTGCTCTTCAGGGTTCAGCGTGCCCATCTCCTTATTTCAGATAACTATTAAACCCACAGAGATGAGAACTTTATTCCTGCATACCCACGATAAAACACTCTTCAGAACATAAGGAGGAGCTCGCTGAAACCCGTTCCCCTCCTTAGTCTTCCCTGTACGAGTTTAGATCGTCTGCAAGAGATGCCCGCTCCTCGGTGGATGTTCTGGATGGAGCTCCCCGCCACCATGGTCCCATGCTGTCATTCAAACCTGTATGTGCTCACGCTGTACAGAGCTGACATCATAACGAGCCTCTGCGCCGCTGTCTCCATGGGGTGGATGCTGTGCCTGCCTGCCTTGTATGTGATGCTGCTGCTGGGTGGCTCGTGAGCCAGGGCCGTGCGAGGGCTCTGCTCTCTCAAAGGTGTGTGGGTCCTACATCCCCGGCAGCTGTGGCGGACAATTAAGGCAACTTCATGCCTACCATGGCAGCTACGCTATCTGGGGTTTGCCGAAGGAGCGTAGTAAGGATACAGCACTGCAAGCAGGAATTCACCAGAGGGGAATAATTTGGCTGGAAAATCCTAAACTCATTTCTAAAAGAGCTCAGCTATGGGATTTTTGTGCAGTGAAAAGCATCACTCTTTTATTCTAAACACAGGAGTTCTCCTTTATTTTTTAGAATTGTCTCATAAAGACTACAGGAGGGCACCAATTAGTGAAATAAACCTCTAATCCTCAGTGCAGTGCCTGCTATAGGACTGCTGTTTAACAGCCTTCTTGCTAATCAATTCTCTTCAGTCAGCTAAATGCCATAGGTGCTATGTAAATAAACGCAAGTTTAAGAGTGTTCTTCAGTGAGCGGTTAAAGCTGTGTTCCTTCTACTCCACCATAAAATCAGCATGCGTGTTAACAGATATCTACTCCACCTTGTACAAATGACTTTTCTTGTTCATTTGATTGCTGCAACTTGGGAAAAAGAGAAGCAGGGAATAGCAATAGAAGAACTGCCTGTTCTTCTTGAGTAACGTTTTAAAATCTGATACCTCAATGGCAGCCAAGGCATAGAACGTAAAAGCATATTTTAGGGTCAAAATAATGTCCACGGTTTAGGTTGTTATTTTACTTCTGTTGTAAATTTTAAGCCAGACAGCCATCCTTCAGCTTTCTGGATAGAAAGGCTGTTCCTCATAGCCTTCTTCATGTGTAACATTTATCCAGAGGAGAATTTTTTTTCCTTACAAGTTGATGTATTAGTGAAATACATAGTAAGTGTAGTTTGAAATGAGGCAGTGTGCAGAATCCTGTCAAAGACAAATGAAACTCAGCTTCATCAAAGATGATGGCAAAACCCACATTGCCTTTAATGCAACTAGAATTTCACCCCTAGTGTTTGGTGTGTCAGTGAGCAACACCTTTTACCAAAACTTTTTTACCTCAGCAGGGCCAAAGCAAGCTGAACAACAGCGTGTCTTTGTCATTTCTCTTCTGTGCTCTCCTGAGGCAAGAGCAGTGATGCTCAGGAAGGGATAATCAAACACTTAGTAGTTTCAATACTACATCCCAGTGTCCTTTAACAGAGATTGGTGTATTATCGCCAGGAGAAAAGGAAGACATGAGGAGATGAAATGACTTGCCTGGAATTATCCAGCACAACTTTAAATAAAGCACAGGTCTTGTGTGTTCATGGGATTGAGCAGACGTTTAAAACAAAGTAAATAAGATGATGCTGTGTCCTGCAAGTTTCACGGAGTTACTCACATAACATTCTCGGTCTGTCTTCATACTAACGTTGGATAAAAAATCTTGAATAAATAAAGCATTTTGTTTGAGTGTCTAGCATTGAGGAATGTTCAAAAGCTCCAAAGTTCCATTATCTTACCTGTGTAGGGAAGTGTATCCTTTCCTCTTTTTTTGTTTTTGGTGTTTTTTTTCATTGTGGGTTTTGTTTATCGTTTCTGATGATGTTGTGTGATACATATCATGGGAGACTTAAAACACTCATTCTTTTTGTAGATAAATGATCTTAACTATACAAATTCCTTCTGTGTAATGGGAACTTATTAATCTAGCAATGCCTTATACATTAATAGTAACTGATTTCCACATATATTATTTATCAATACTTTCGCATGTAGCACAGGTGATGAACTTTTCACTGATGAAAATGGTGAGTCAACTGAGGTAAACTATCCTGACAGGCTGTGTGCATCTGAGATGAGACTGTTGAAACCTCAGAATTTCATAAAGAAGAACAATCATACCACACTTTTCCCTCTCTAAATGTTACCAGTTTAGGAGCCACTGCTTATTTCCTCCTATGCACACATACACACAGGTTTTTCAGTATTTTATTACGTATGAAGAATTGAAGCTACTGACAGACTGAACATGCAAAGCAATCCTGAAATCTTCCGTTTAATTAATAGGCAGTTAAATGATTTCAGAATATGTTTATAACAGGCAAGATTGCTTAAAGAGGAATCTTTCTGAACTCAGTAACAGAAAAAGGTGGTAGCTTAATTTGTAAATTCATCCCAGTGCCAACTAGAGGACAAAAGACTGGCTATGTGAAAAACTAGAATTGAAGAGAACTCAGTGGGTCCTGGTGAAATTCCATGGTAGCAAAATATAACAGTTTCTTTGGAGAATAGTTGAGAAGGGTTTTTTTTAAAGTTATTTTGTTTTTATTTTTAGTATGAGAGGCCCAGAAATTTGATTTTTTCATTTTCTTAACTTACTGAGACCGTATCTATTTAGAAAAACACTGGAGGCTTTCTCTCTACCTTGCATTGGACTGATAATATATGTTTAGTGTAAAACAGCTTTATAATATGTACCATGTTTTCCTGCCAAAGATCTGTGTCTGCTGTTACTAGGGCTAGTGATTGATCATAATACAAGTTGTCATGGGGAAAGTGCAAGGCAAGCATCAGGAGTGTGTAGTAAAAAAAAATTCTTAAAATTTAAATTATTATGATAATTATGATTATTATAATTAAAAATAGTCTTTATTTTTAAATACACATATTGAAAAAAAGAACAATTTTGTTAACTATTTATCTTTAACTCAGTGGCTGCAATAGCGCAGAACTGTTATTGCTCCCTCTACATTTCTGCCGCCCTGCCTGAGTGGAGGGAATTGAGTGTGCAGTTTGGGGGGCTTCTGCCTGTGGCCCCCAGACTCCTGAGCTCACAGCTGACTTCTGTGCGGGCTGCCAGGAGGCGAACCAGCCAGGCAAGCCCCTGGGCAGTGGGGCAAAGCTCATCCTACCGGCCTTCAGCCCTCTGACGGAGAGCTTGTAGGGATCTATGATGAGACAAGCTGAAAATCGTTGTTATTACAGATTGTCACAAAGGCCACCTTGTCGCTAGCAGAAGTAATGTCTCAGGGTCCCCTCCATGGTCACAGCTGAGATAAGGGCACCCCAGTCACTGGCCCAGAGAAGCCCATTTCCCTCCACTGATTAGAGGATCAACCCTGGAGGATGAACCTCCAGCGGCTAAAATTTGCCTCTATGAATTTTGCCCCCTGTTCAGCCCTGCTCCGTCCAAACCACAGGCATCACAGAACCAGAGTGGGTACCTTCACACTAAAAGCAGCTCTGTCAAGCCAGCACCCACCTTCCACCGAAAAGGAAGGTCCTAATCCCTCTCCCCTGCCCCCTTTCCTCAGCTGCAGGTACCCTCCTCCCTCCTTATACTGGCTTTGGCAATTGTGTGGCCTTAGGGCAAGTCAGCTCAGCTGACAGGTTGACATACCTGGCAGCAAACTGTTCTTTTATTTGCATATTTATTTATATACAGTGTTAGATTTCCACTGGGTCAATTCTCTGAATCGATTTGCCCCAGGGCTAGCTGATTGCTAGAGCCATCCCAAGGGGAATGGGGCAGGAGTGCGTGGCTGGAGGAAGAAAGAGGATGAGGAGCAGGCTCTCCTCCCTCTTCCTTGGCAGGACTCGAGGAGATGTGAAACCATAAACAGAAGATAAAGCTCAATGGCAGCTTGATGTCCTGCCTGCTCCCGTCACGCACTCCTGTCCTGTCCTTGCCCCAGCTCCGGGAGCTGCAGGAGCTGACGGCGCAGAAAGCTCAATGCCTCCTTGCAGTCCTTGTTTTCAGCTGCATTGGCAGAAATGCATTTCCCTCCTTGCTGCGTAGGCAGGCAAGAGCCCACCCACCCTGGTGAAAGGGAGCAGGCAGGGCAGGAGCACGGGACCACAGGAGATAGATAGGACACAGGTGGGCTTGAGCTCCTTTGGAAGTGCCTCTGAGATACCCACAGGAAATTGTGAGTTCTGGCTGTGAGATCGCATCCTTGAGAGCCCTCCTGGAAGCGTTCACGGTGTCTCTCTTCCCACATCATTCTCCTCTTAAGAAACAAATGTCTTCTTATGGCAAGAGCTGTGGATTGATTTTAAAACACATGAAGCCAGCTGAAAGCAAAATGTATGTGACAGCTATCACAAAACTGCAGCTTTAACAGTGATGGCAGCCTGGATGTCGAAACAGTGCTGAAAAAGTCAGATGCACTGCTATGGCAGTCGTCAAACCCTGACATGTTGGGAGGTATCCTTTCCGTACGTACACACAGGCATCCCAGAAGCCAGAACTGTCTTTCTGCATCTGGCTTATAAAAACTTACTTCTTATGCTACATATATCAATTCAGTTTTGTTTTCTCCTGTACGATGAACAAATGTGAGCATTTGGGTTTAGTAAGCCACAGCTGTGAGATACCTCTGACAGGGAATCTGCAAAACCGAGTCCCCCAGTCTGATGAATATTCTCAAAACTAAGTGAATTCAGGTTTCTGTACCCTGGATATCATGCAGGCTTTCACAAGATGTAAGGGACTGGCACAATAGAACAGTAAGTCTGATTAAAAAACAAAAAACAACTGTGAGAGCAACTATGACAGTAACTAAGAGTACTTAAAAAGCCAGAGAGTAACTATGCCTTCTTGAGATACGAAGGATTAGCTGTTACAGACCTGATCTATCACTGTATTATACCAATTTTATGCTGGTGTAAAAACAGGATGATAGAGCTGTGCTGAATATCACCAAGTACGCATTCCTTCAGTTCCATCATATACTCTCACAGGCATAAAACCAGTTAATAATTGAGCAAATCAAAGAAAAACCTACTAAAAATGAAATGGTAGAAATGTCAGATGCAAGGAAAGACAACCGTTATACTTCTTGATCAATGCAGTTTTACTGCAACGATCTGGCCTGAGGGGCAACAGAAATTTATTGAAAAGCTAATTTTCAGTAACATAAAGACCTCTTGCAAAGCAACATTAAAATGTCTTTGATAAGTAATTAAGCCAGACTGAAAATTTCTTAAATACTCTAGAGATAGATACACACCTTACATATTTAACCATCTCCATCTTACCGTGTTGTTTAATGCTTGCAGCTCTTCAAACCCGGTTCTGTTATTATTGAACTGCTTGTACAGTACTTTATTGGTTTAGGAGACCCTTTGATTCACTGTGACTTACAGAATAATATTCTATTCAAGAGAAACAAGCATGTGACCCTCTCTATAACAGCAGCACATTCTGAGTGGATATTATGCCATACATTGCAAAATTTATATTCTTAGCAAGGCATATGTTTCATGTCGTGAGAATTCATGTTGCTTCTTTAAAATCACGCAGGAGGCTTTCTCAAGTGTAAAAGGCACTAGGAAGTGCACTTGAAAACACTCTGAAGTTCTGGAAATGCCAAGGAACCTCATTTCTAAGCGTATTCATTTGAACAGAAACGTCAATGTGCAGAGTGATTGCTAGGCTAGAACAATGCCGGAAAAGAAGTTGCAAAAAGGGGGCCAGCGTGGCTGGGATTAGGGTATTGTAAGAAAAGTACACCTTGCGTGGTGGCAGGGCATTGGAATAGTGCAGTAACAAATGGCTTTGTTTAATTACACCCATGATCAGTTACTTTTAGCTATTTAAAATATTGCAAATGTATTACTTATGTGATTGTTTCAAAGAAATATTCGGCTTGCATTCAGTCGGTAATAATCAGTGGCAATGTTACTTTTACAGTAAACGTACATGAAGTTTATGAGCAACTGCACAGTGGGACATAAACATATCTATTTGGCCTTTCCAAGTTTTATGAGTTTTCTCCAGAAGAAATTTCTGAGAAGCCTGTTTACCCATGTAGATATGTATATACACTCATTTACTGTAAGTGAAAGCAGATTAGTGTCATCTGTTATGTTTATTTTGATTGACTATAGATTACTTGTCCTTTGATGGCTGCTAAAGTTCTGCGGAGCCGTTTGTTTTCCTGCAGAGTTAATGGTATTAAAGGAGAAGGGATTGCCTTCTTTTTAGGATGAATTAATTTTTAAAATGTTTTCGTTTAAAAATGGAAAAAAAACTCCAAACAAACACATTGCCCATTCTCTCACCTGTCCACTTTAGGAGTGTGCATGAACAGAGACACCTGGGACACGGAGCTTATTATGGATTAAAGGAGAATATTTTTGTGAGGAGCCCTGTGTTAAACTATTGGCAACAAAGCACTTGTCCCTCAGGACACACAGCACTTGCATTTCTACTGGCAAAAACAGATTCCAGGAGGGAACCTGGGCTAAATTTGTCTACTCTTTATCCTGAAAAGTTCTAATAAAGGCTTAATTGTGAAGGGATTTCCAAGTAATGATTTGTGACTGGTGAACGTATCCTAGCCAGGGAAAATAACTGTTCCGCTGCATATTTCAGAATCTCTGGCAATGATCTTCCTTCCTTGGCTTTCTGCGGAGGACTTTGTTGACAATAGACTTTCCTCCACCTGAAAAACGAAAGCAGCTTTGCTATTCATCTTTCCCACTGGAGTTTTTCAATAGCAGGTGTGCCGCTACAGCACAGGAGAGTTTGAAGAGTCCACTGCTCCCACACCACAGGGACAGAGAAAGGCACGTGGGCTTGAAGAGCCTTTCAAGAGACTCTTGAGCCTGAACTTGGTTGCCTCTGTGCCTGGTTTGAATGAAAGCAAAGAGCCGATGGGTCCTAACAAAACTAGTATTGCAGCAGAGGGAATTTAAATCCTAAGCATGTTTTGCTTCAAGACTATGCAGACTTTTCCATTTGGTCACTGGTTTGTCTTTTTATTCCCATGCTGTTGTAGGAATGTAAATTAGGACTAACAAGGTAAAAAATGGTTTCTGTTCCTAAGTAGATGCTTAAGTTATGACCATGAGATGTAAGTTTTAATTATCGTTGAGGGAATTGAGTACTAACATGTTTTCTTTTTTTTTCCGACTGTAATTACCTCATTTTACACCTTTACGGTCATTGCTTGTTTTCATGGGCAGATTTTGTGTGGTCCCTCATATGGTGTTAAAAAAGAATCTGAAATTACTAGCACCATAATTAGGACTGAAACTAGGAACAGCTCTTCCTAATAACTGCAGATAGGATGAGTAACTGTAATTTATGTTGGCTTTTTATGTCACCATGACTTTTACAAAAAGCAAAAAACTAAAAACAGGTCAACAACCCCGTACTTCCTTTTTGCCAAACCTGTCCTCTCCCCTCCTGGTTTCTGCGAGTTGTGGCCACACCATGGGAAAGCTGTGGGCCTGGAGGATCTGTCTATCGGGTGTTGCTGCATCCCTCCAAAGCGTGACACGGGCATGAACTGAAGCTCAATTCACCTTTCCCTCTCCTCCCTCTATGGCACATCCTCAAGCAGCGTCCTGACACAAGAAGAAAACATCCGTTGCAACCTCTCTCATTTCAAGATACTGCAAAAGTACTTTAAACAATTACAAAATTGCGACATATTTTTTAAAAAATAAGTGTTTATATTTGGGGGGGTTGCAAGCTTGCCTTTTCAGAGGTAATTGCCTAAAAAACCAGATGTTTCACGTTTCAGTCACTAATCATGAACCTTTAGGTCTGGTGCTGCATTTGGGCCGATCTTAAGGCTTAGCATCTTGGGACCATCTGGTAGACGATCTATATGTTGTCACTCTGTCCTTTCAGTGATGGTTTAGACGTTAAAAATTATTTTATGATTTGTGTTTCAATTTGTTTTATGTTAATGTTAACATACAAATAAAACCCAGAAAGTTATTAGATATATGAACGTATCATCAATACCAATGTTGAATGACTAAGTAAGATAAGAGTGCTTTTTCTCCTCCCCTGCATTTCGATGGAATAAGAAACTGGTAACATGCCTGAAAACCCTCTTTTAAAATGTTGCTTCACAATCACTGACTAGAAAGATCAGAACATTTCCTGAAATACTGTGGTTTGCATAAGGTCACAGTAAAGATCAAATGGAAAAATTGCACTACTTACCAGTTGAAATATGTGAGTCTTTTGACCACTAAATTTGCTCTTTTGTAATTTTGAGTATTTCCTGGCAGAAGAACATAATTAAGTTACCTCTACATATTTTATTATGCATATATCTGTATTTATATACATACTTATATATATAGTAAGTGCAAAGATTTTGGTTGTATTCAGATGCAACTGCAAAAGTGAAGTTACTCCAGAAAATCAACCTGTAATAAAATGTTGTCCTTTTTCTTTGAAAGACAAGAAAGTGTGAATAAAGATTAGATTTAGAAAAACAAAAATTCACCTGGAAAAACCTGCCGCTCCAGTAAGCACTAACTATATCGCAGCCCAGTTAGATAGTCACCTACAGCTACGGCAATGTGGCAGGTGTCCTTGAACACTACTGCGGTCTGCATGCTAATGGCTCTATACTGTTCTCAAAATTGTTAGCTGAAATATATAGGAAAGTAAATTAAACAAAATAAAGAGAATATCAGAGTACCGATCCTAATAGTGCGTTGGAAACCATAGAACTACGATGTGTTGTCTGGTTTATAATGTTATCTGAAGTTCATCTGAAAGTTGGAAGGGGCTGCAGGAAGTCATCTAATAAACCTAAGAGATAACAATGTAAATCAGTTTTTGTGGCAATTAAGGTATGTGTGGTGAAAACAGAGGCAGATGCGTGTTTAGATTAGTGAGTTACACTAGATATGATAGGTGCTGAAACATCAAGAATTGATTGCCAAATTTGTTGTTATTCCCATTCTGAGCAAATATTTAGGAATATGAGAAGAGTCATTAACATGACTTCTCTCAACACGTACCAGTGTAACGATTAGCAAAACATCTGAAAACATGCTATGTAACCCTCTGTAGAACTGGCTGCTGACGTGACCCAATAATTTTGTCTTATGTTTTGTCCTATTTTGTCTTTTGCCTCCTGGTCTTCTAGAATGATATTTTTCCACATTTTTTTGTCCTAACCCTTGCTGTTGGAGACTAAAATGAAATATGCGATAGCACCTTCAGTTCTCTGGGTCAGTAGGAATATGCACTTGCTGAGAGTTAATCACACATCAAAGAGGCATTTTAAATGGTCACTTTAACCCTGCAACACCCTGGCATGTACCAAAGAAAACTGTATTGGCAAGGATCAATGTTATTCACAATGTTATCTTTCCTGCTTTGTTTATGGCAAGAACCTACGCTTATAATTTATCATAGGTCACTTCTGAAGTCTGGTGTTGTCATGTAAAGCCAAACGGAGCAGATGTTGCTATGATGATGATTATTAACGTTATTATTGATGTTGTTTATAAATTAAAGCCTGTTTAGGAGAGCAGTTATGTGCATGCTTTAGTCCCATGGAACTGAAAGGACCGCTGAGCTACCCATGCTTGTTTTAATGCTATTCTAAATAGGGATGAACCTGAACATACGTTTAAGTGCTTCATTGAACTGAAGCCTACTAGAGGTATGGAAAGTCTCATTTTCTTCATGGGACGAACCTTTGTTCATTCCAGCTAGACCATGCAGACACAAGTCATGCTGAACAGCCAAAGAAGTATCTCCCTGCATAAATTCCTGGATTGCTTAAACTTAACGCCTAATTACAGAGCTGGTGAACCTAGATACACTGAAGGCGGTTTGAAAGGCTGCCTGAAACATCATGGGTTGAGATGCCTTTGTTGGGAGCATTGTGCTGTGATGTGTAGCGTGGGTAGATTCCTGTGGGATGTTGACAGTTTGTGGGAAATGCATGTAGGAGGAACAGGGTTACGAAGACCAGGAGTTTAAATTTTTTATTTTTTTTTTTTCCTCTCTCATTGTACTGTTTGTAGGCTTGGAGATTTTTGGGCTGGGTTGTTTTGTTCTCTTTTTAAGACAGGGGGAAGGAAGAGCTTCTGGTTTTGGAAAAATCTGGCCAATACATGCAGCATATCATGAGTCGCTTGTTCCTGGAGGTTCAATACTGCACCAGCCCTACCCTCCCGAAAGGGTGCTGGTCGATGCTTCTGAAAGGTCTAACCTTCCTTTTTTGCTCACAGCATTTATATAGAACGATGATCACTTGATAAGCCATGGATTTATGTAATAAATTAATTAGCTCTGCAATGTTTCCTCCGCTCTCTGCCTGCCAGTCTGTCTCTACTGGGACTTGTTCAGTTTTTTCCAAACAGTTACAAATAGCTCTCAGTATTATTATTTTCTTTTAAATCATTTGTCAGGAAAATGTTTTTTCCTCTTCACACCAGAAGTGGATTTTTTTCCTCTATGTTGTTCTGGCCTGAGGCACAGGGCAGGCACGACTCGGGTCTGCGTCGGCAGTGAATTCTCCGCATGCAAACATGCCGAGTTTAAAGTTCACTGACTTCCAGCAATGCAAGCACAGGGCCAGGAGCTTTGCCGTTGGAAAAGGCTGAATCTTACCTTCATGAGCAACCTGCGACTCTTGCATCTGTTATCAACAGGGCATGAGGTATCCTATCTGAAGTAGTAATGCCATTAGTTATAGAAAAACTATTTTCATGGCACTCTCCCTCCTGTACTTCCTTTTTCCTGTCCTGGGTGTATGCTGGAATTGGCATATGATATCAGACCAGGACCTGTTTAATCTAAAGATGGTGTACATAACTTCTTGAAAAATATTTCTTGAACTTAATGAATTTGCATATTCTGATTTTCTTTGTAAGTGTTCAACACATTTTAATCCTGCTAGAACAAAGAATTCCAGAGAATAATTTTGTATTTGTGTTGCGTAAAAAAAATGCAGTCTTTTATTACTCTTTCTGGATTTTTATCACGTAGTGTTTCCACTTTCTGAATGAGAGAGATGTTGAATAGGTGCACAGGATATTTCATTTGTATTAGAGTCATCATGTTGCAACCTCTAATATATTCCTTCTGATTTTGTCTTTAAATTAAATGGATCTAATCATTTTTATCTTTTCATATAGAAAATTCTTCATTCCTCTACTTATTTTAATTACTTTTTATCTGAATCCCTTCTGTAACTGTATTATCTCCTATAAAAGCACTGACCAAAACTGAATGCAGCATCCCAGCTGGCAGTGCATTATTCATTTACCTATCACTTTATACTGTTTATAGTGTATTTTCCACCCTGTCTTACGCCTCATAATACATCGTTTGCCTTTTTTTTTTTTTTTTGCACAGATGACATGCACTACAGAAGCTTTCCTGCAGAGCTGTCGTCACGAGTGATCCAACCCTTTTCCAGAGTGTCACGGTTTGTAAGTGTCTGTGACTTCCCCATTGCTTCTACTAGTGAACGTTGCTTTTTATTTATCAGTATGTACTGGGCTGCCCTTGGTAGGGTCCTCACCATGATTTTCCTCCATTTTGGCCAGTACTCTGGGTGAGGGGATG
>NW_009601867.1:0-18960 GCF_000690535.1 Cariama cristata | reverse complement strand
GCAGATGCTCCCACATTTCTTAGGTTCATTCCCATCAACAGCCCTGCTAGAAAACATGAGACACCCCACCTCAGTTTCTGCCAGGCCATCTAGTTCTTTGTTCTTACTCTTCATTTCACACCTCTATACCGTGCTCCCGTTGTTAGTGCAGAGCTGTTACCGGAGCTCACGCGGGCACATCCGAGCTGCCTTTGAACTTGTGAGCCCAGGTGAAGCTGGCAGCAGTCGGGCGTGTGGGAGGCTGCCAGCCCTCCCGGTTTGCACAGCCTCTGGTAGGTAGCTGTGATGATCTCTGAGCTGATACACCTACCTTCCTGCCGTACGGGAACTACGCTAGCAAAAAATGGCTTGTGTAAAGCTCCTCAACCTTCAGCCGCACCTCTGAGTAACAACTTGTTCAGGGCCTCCCTATCTCAGCCACGAGGAAGGTTTCTCCAGCATCCCGGTCTGCCACGTGTGTTAAACAGCCTTTCTGGAAAAAACACTTGACCAAAGGCTTTCGGATAGTTCTAGCGCATTATATCCACTGAGGTAACTCCACTGATTCCAGCATTTTATAGACCTCCATCTAACAAAACTCATCATCGGTTGCTTGGTATTAAGCTATTGCCAGCAGGATTTTTCCTGTGCTCAAATGCAAATGCATACTCCTCTGCTGTACTCAGTGTTAGCTCTCTGTTTAAGTACTTGGCTAAAGAAACAGGTTATTTTATGGGATATAAGTCTTTACACTTTAATTTCTATATAGCTCCTTTCTGGAGCATGCAGAGCAGGTCCAGGTTCCGCGGTCCTGTGCTACGAAACCTACTTACTGATAGCTGGAAATGTCGGCTGCACTATCTTTATAAATTCAGGCCAAAAGAGCATTCAGATGAAGCAATAATTTGAGCAAGGTTAAGAGGAAGGGAGAGAACACACGGCCAGTTAGTCACCAGAGGTACACACGTATGCATAAAGTAAATCCCCAACCTGTTATAGTAATGCACTTAGTTACTGGAAATGCAATACGAGATTACTTTCACGAGCAAGGATGAAAGAGCTTGTTTAACCTTTGTACAGAATTTTCCACCCACACAGAAAAGTGACATCAGATGCTTCATATAGGTAAAAAACAAGTCAGCGTTTGGGAGACTCCCAAACAAGAGAGAGAGATACCTCCTTACCACTAAGCTTTTTCACTTAACTTGCTACGTGCTTACGGTGGGTCGCTTGAAACTGCTCATTACTTATTTCTGGATCTTAATGACTCTGACGTAGAAAGAGAACCCTTCAGCCCTGTGCTTTAGCACTGGACGTGAAGCACTTACTAGAAGACATTTTATGTTTGGGTATGCGGTATAGAGTAAGGCTTTTGCATTTAAATTGGGGAATATTTTACTTTCCAGTACACTGCTGATCAAATCATTGGCACTGAAGAGGGATTTTCAGAAGGTCAGTCATTAGCTGGGCTTTAAGTAAGGGCATAAAGCCTTGGAATAGGAGTTTAAATGAGCATCACTGAGACACCTAAGTAAGCTGCATGCTGGAAGTGTCTACCTCTGTGCAACACCTGGGTGGATTTCGGTTCACTTCAGTGTCACCTAAAAAGTACTGCAGGATTTCTGAAGTTCAAGGTTTCTAATCTTTGCAGAGTATCTCTCTGTTAATATTTTGTGTTACTTTCAAAACAGGTTGGGGCTTAGTTCCTGCATGTCCTAGCATGCAAGAAGAAAGGATTGGGTTTTAATTGACATTTTTGACCTATGTGAACACGCTTATTCCTCTTTCCTCCCTCCTGCTCTCCCCCTAAAGTCTCTGAGAAATAAACTTTGAAGTCCTGGGAGAAGTAGCATGTGTTTGTGAAGGGAGAAGGTGGGGGTGGCGGAGGTGGTGGAAGGAGTTCAGTTTGTCAACACGACAGCCAGGAAGCAAGTTATTTATAACGCTTGTGGTGGAGAGGGGGCCAGCCCACATGTTTTTAAAAAAGAGTTTAACTAATCAGATGGTACAGCTAATTCTGTTATTTGTAAATATGTTTTGCTTGCAGTCTTGGTGGACAGGGGGAGCGTGAGAAGAGGATTGTGGTACAGGGCATGGCCGGCTGGCTCAGCGCGACTGCACCCAGGTGCTGCCCCGACGCCACTGCCCAACTATCTCTGGGCTTCAGGGATGCTCCTGGACAGGACTTTGCTGTCCCTAGAGAAAGTATGAACAGAGGCACACAGGAACTGATGCTTTCTCAGAATTCAAAAATCCTTTATTTAAAACACAGCTCTGACAACGCACAGACTAAGTTTTGAACAAGTTCTTAAACCACAGAATTATCTCATTTTCAGATGGTTTTTGTGACGCTATCGAAGAGGAAGTTAACCGTGAGAGGCATATGACCATGAGACTATACTTGGCTGGACTGACATCAAAAGAATTTTGGACACACAAAGATTTTTCAAATCACTGCTTCAGTACAGTCATATTTAGATATTTTTTTTTTCAGTGCAGAGCATATAGTGAGCTATTCTTGTGGACTCAACGACACTCTAAGTCCCATGATGTATGCATGACACGGACTTACCACGGCTGCTACATTCCTTCAGTTCAACAGCCATGTGAAGGCTGTATCACCCTCAGCTAAACAAGGTCAAAAAAAGAGTTTTATCTCAAGAGAGATAGCCTGCAATTTAATGCTTGGCCATGCAAACTCAAATCACATGTGTGTGTATTTATATGTGCATACACATACTTATATATGCATACACATGAACAGATGTATATACACAATGGTATTGTATTATTCAATACAGATATATTTTAATTTCATTTTCTTATAGTAAAAAAAAAAAAGACAAACAAGTAGTGTTTTTTTTTTCCCTTAAAGAGCAGTAAAAGACCTAAACATATGACATGGCAGATTAAATCTTGGGGAATATGCAAATATTTGTACCTTATATTTATACTTGAAGAAGTTGATAGAAGATACTTTTTTAATTCAAAAAAAAATAGATAAAAATCTATATTGAGGTCTAGTGTGTTAAAGAAAAGGCAAGAAGAGGGAAGTCGCAAGAGGTATGGCTGTAGCAACCTCCCTGAGTTACATCCATTTACTGGTTAGAAAACTAAAATTTAGGGCATGCCCTGCCCTTCTTACTGTGGGAGTCCTCCCGCCAGGGTCTCGCCGAGCCCCGGCAGTGCCGCGGTGGGAGACCCGGCTGGGGCCACGCTGTGCACCCCACTGCAGGAGCTTCACAGGTAGCGTGGAGTGAAATTTCTGGGTGAAATTCTGGCCCTATTGGGGTT
Source organism: Cariama cristata (assembly GCF_000690535.1). NCBI lineage: Eukaryota > Metazoa > Chordata > Aves > Cariamiformes > Cariamidae > Cariama > Cariama cristata. The sequence continues at coordinate 15,687 of NW_009601867.1, read as the reverse complement.
GGCAGCTGTTTTGTGACTGACTGCAACGGAGCCAGAATTTAATCCTCTTTCTCCAAAAGAGAAGCTAGGAACTAAAATTAATACCCAGGTACAGCACTGCAGGAGTTTTATATTTTTTAGTGTCGGGGACCTGCTCTTGGTCCGGAAGATCACAGGATGGACCAGGAAAGGAAATGATGGAACAAAAATCAGTGGCTATTTCACTTATTTCCTGGTGTTCCAGAGAGGTAGGAAATCAGGATCAGTGGTAATTGATATGTACCTTGCTGGCAAGATTTACCAGAGCTTTCCCACACCTGAGATTGAAAGAATATATTTGACAACTTTTACTCTTGTTAAACCAAAATAAAACAAAAGACATCAAGAGCAAACTTGGAAAGCAAAAGTTTTAAAAGGAACAAACATTTGGAAAAGGTCTTTTAGAAGACAAACACTTCGGTACCCTAAAATGCAGAACACCCTGTGCTCTTCCCATGCTGCATACAATGATGGAAATCACTGCACCCTCAGCATCACCGTGAAGCATCTTAGTTCATAGTCAGCAGAACGTCACACTGGTATGGCACTGAAAGGAGCACTTACTCAAAAGTTACAGTTTGCATCCAGTCTGTGAAGTCTTATTAATAGGGAATTTTTAAATGGAATTCCCATTAGATTAATACATATATGAAAACAGATATTCTAGCAAGCAACTCTGTTTCGCTTTTCAGGCCAATTATACAGAACAGAAAACTATTTTGGGATGCATAGAGAGAGAAATTGTATTTCCATTTCAGTAATAATAATGGACTGTACAAACTTTCATTTAAGCCTCTAGTTTATCTTTTTAGTCTAATATTCATATTCCTGGAGAGAGAAAATGTATCAGCAAAAGCCGTCCTGGCCCTACAAAATATCACAACCAGCTCTAGTAAATTGCAAAGGTGTCTGAGCCCATCATTCCTCACCGAAGGGTTCGTTCAGTGGAACATAGTGTAGCTCTTCCCAGTGGATCACAAATGTTGTTTTCTCTGGGAAGTACAGGAGGTTTCTCAACCTTAATACTCTCCCACATCTATATCAGGCTTATCTCTGTGCTATGTCCTTGTGTTACCCAAAGTAAGGGACAGCAAGCATCGTCTTCTGGGTCTCCCAACTATGATTTCTGGCTGATATTTTTCCCAGGAATAAATTCAGGCAGTCAAACCTCAGCACTCCCCTCCAGCTCAGTTGTAATAATACCATTTTATACTCTCAAGGTAGGAATGTAATTTCTTGGGATTTTACCTATGTTTTGAACCATGAGCAACAAATGATAAATTGATATAATCTGCAGATACTATCAGTCTAACATGTTATAATAGGTACGGCTAATTATTCAGATTGATTGGAAACAATTTTATAGGACTGTTTTTTCTGTAAATTTATTTTTAAATGATGCATAATTATCTTAAACTGGGAAAGGTGTTTAAACTGGCAAGCAAACTAATTGAGACAAATGGTGCAAAATCATGATCTCTTTTCTAGGAGAGGAAATGCTGCAGTAAGACTGGCAGTTGGATGAAACTTTATAAAATTTGTAGAACTTATTTATCCCAAAAGCCTGTAGTATCTTTAACAGCATTAGTCAATCCATTTCAAGCTAGTATGTTCTTTCTAGACTGAGTATGGATCCAAACCAGAAATCTGTGCTTCCCGAGTTTCAAAAATGATTGGTTTCAAAAATGTTTGGTTTCAAAATTCTGGTTCTCTATGCATTTTATGGACTTTGAGTAGAACCACGTCAAAAATTCCAGCAAGAGCAGTTTCGGCACCAGCGGTCCGTACGTGAAGCTGCGTACTAGCATTGATCAGGCTGTGTTGCAAGTGTTGTGAAACTGGAATATTTGTTTTGAAAAGGCACAGATCCTGAAGCTGGAAAGTCTCAGCCACTTTTTTTGGTTAACAAATTATTTCTAGCACTAAAGCACTAAGTTTTGTGGTTGTTTTTTTTTTTCCTGTACAAAACATGGGCTTGACTTATTAATGGAAAATTATAATTAGTCCCAAATTCATATTTTCTCACAGATATCTTTGTAGGGCAGAGGTGGCAGTTAATCGGGAAAGGAAGCGACCAGAGTTTTTCCATCCTCAACCTACCAAACCATGGTGCTGCCCGGCTGCCCTGCAGAAATCTCTCACATCTCCCATGTACCAGGCAGCAGCAAATAAGCCCGTTAGGTAGTTCTTCCGGCTCAGATGACCAGGTCGGTAACAGTTAATCCTGACATTTTAAACAGAACTGACAATTCAACAATAACTTCTACAGCTGTGAGAGAGCTCATCACACCAAGGGACTGCATCTACACTGCACAACGCAAGTGAATCTGGGGAGGATTCGAATAAAAAGGAGCTAAGCTTGTGGAGGGACAACATGGAAGGTCAAAGGTGTTGGGAGCAGGAAGGCTGCCTCTGTGTAAATATGAACAAATGAAAAGAAGTCATGGATGGAACTGAATTTCACCAGGGCAGTGGACTGCCCGCGCGCAGGCACTGTGGGCTAAGCTTCCCCATCAGACGTGGGTTTTGCCAAGCGCAATGCAACGCGAGGAAGTTTCAGGCAGAGCTGTGGTACAGAAAAGCAGCTCAGGAGATCAAACAAACTAAGAGAGTATTAGACACCTAGAGACAGCACACATTAAAATGTATTTTTTTCATTTAATGGATCCTAGAAGACAAACTCGATTCAAGATAATCGTCAAAGTAGATTTCAACCGTGCTGTGCTGGCATCCTCTTGCCTAGACGATGGTTGATTGTTAATGTCGAAAAACGTGGGCACCCAGTAGTGGGCTACAGGACACAGGCTAAAACCCATAATTCAAAACTATATGACAGTATATATTAGGCTATTGAGCGAGCTGAATGGTTCCCTGGTGTTGCATGGCCTGGCCTAACGAGAGATGTATGCAAACAAAACTTGCAGGTAGAGTCCTTAGAAGGCAAAGAGCACATTAAACCACATCAAGGCCTCTGTGAGCTACTTCTAAAACGTTAACAAGCAGCTTCCTTAAAGAGCAGTGGCAACGATAAGAGAGACAGAGATAGAGAATGTAATTGGCTAAAAATAATTTTACTGCCAGAATGCTCTTTTGAACTGCTTACTATAGCTTCACAGCAAGTTATTTGCAATTTCATGCTGCATTTAGCAAAGTTTCATTTGAAACAAACAAAAAGAGCAGATATAATCCTGTATGTCTACTAAGTAAATAGTACTAGCTGACAAGAGGAAAATATGACCAGGCCAGCAGCGTTACCAGCTTTTGATCTTCTGGAAAAACTTAGAATGGACAAAATGAGAGGGAGGGCATGAGAGGTGTCTGATGGTGTGTTACTGAATGGGGCGGGGAGGTGAGTGGGTTGTGGTAGTTGTTGCTTTCAAATTGTATTAATAAAATGGTTGCAAGCATGACTTAGGTGGTGGAGGTCTCCTTCCTGAGCTAAAAGGAAGAAGGAGAGCCAGTCCCACGTGCAGCCCATCAGCTCCCATCACGGCTGTCAGGGTTGGTGGGATACAGGGTTGCAGTCCCAGGTGAGATGCTGAAGATGAGACTCTTGGAGGCATCACAGCAACCTGGCTTCAAAACAGGTGGTAAGATGCAGCATCTCACAGTGCCGGAGCTGTGCTTGCAACAGGCATCTCCTAAAGCAGGTGGACCTTCCCGAGCTGAAACGGATCCCCAGGCGATGGCAGGGATGTGCTGCTGGTGCGTGGCTCTTCAGCGCACCACTAGCCCTGCCATCGTTTCACCCCTTTAGCCCAGGGTTTGCTCTCCCAAAGTGGGAAGATCAGATGGCCATGGTGCCCTATGGCTCCTGAGAAATAATCTCCCCATTTGGGATCAGCCAGGACTACACTTTAATTAGACACAGCAGTGTTGTTTGAAAAACCCTGCAACACATTGGCCATGGCTGCTGTTAAGAGAAACCAGAGAGTTACAAGACAGGGTCTCACATATGGCTTTTTTTCATTGCTCCCTATGCAACCCAGTGCCTTCAGAGAGTAGCTGTGCTGTTTGTTTATTATTGTTATTAGCTTTTATTAGATTCAATGCACTCTACCTCAGAATGCCTCGTTTTTCAATTTCTGGCTTGACACCATTATTTGTACTGAGGAAAAGTTCAAGATATTGTAAAAATTATTATAAAGTAAATTATTATAGGATAAATTATTAAAATTTCTTATTTAATATTTTAATAAGTAATAATTGTTGAAAAATATTAAATGTGAATACTTTTGCAGCTGGTTGGGAGGAGAAAAAGCAATTTTAGCAGCTATGAAATGTTCACATTTGTGGCAAAATTGAGGATTTTTTTATACTAAGCAAGCAATACCTTGATTCAGACACAGTTTCGAGGGGAAGATCCATAGCAGTTCTAGCAATTGTTTGACACTGCATCTACCTGCCATGGTAGATGAAACGCTTTCCTTTTACAAATGTAAAAAAGCTATAGAGATAAATGATATTTGTTTTCTGTGCAATTAAATAGCTAATGTCAACATTTCAATTATCATCATTAGCCTTCAGCCTGAACACCCTACTGAGACGAATGGGCTCAGCTTACAACCACGCAGAGAGCCTTCGCTTCAGGCTGTCTGAAGAGTTGGGCATAATTCCCCATGCCGGGCTCCTGTTCAGCTAATGTCTGGAAGGTTGCTTCCATCACTACAAAAGGCAGAGTCTGAAATAGGATGGAAATGGTGGTTTAGTTCCCAGTACCGTCCCACTTTTTCCCACTGCAAACAAATTCCAAAAATTTCAGGTACTGAGAGCTGTGATGCCCGGTTGCATTCACTGCATTTCTGCAAACAAGACCCATGTCCAACTGTTGTCTTCAAAAGCCTGCCGCTGTTCAGGGCCCCACTGAACTTCTTCCCCACTCAACTTCTTCCCCACTCAAAACTTTCTCCTCCCTGCCTCTCCTGTACTCTCTGTTCCCAAACCTTTGCTTCCACGTCTTGTTGCACGTCTGCAACACCAAGGTCCTGCTTCAGAGCCCCGTGTGAGGGCCAGCTGCTGGCTCCGATACAGGACCTGTTGCATCTGCTGAGTGAAGCGAGACTGTGGCAGACACGCAGCCAGGAACGTGTGTCTTCTGATGGGTGCTTGCTTGGGTCCTGCAGGACAACTTGTGGCTCACAATGTGACCCAAAGCCACCACTTCTCCCCTGCTCTGTGCCGTGGTGTGATGCGTGTCCATGACCGTGTCCTCTAGCCGAGCAAAGGCACGGTGATAAAGATGGTACTGAAGGTGGGGGAAGAACAGCCAACTGAAAAAGGGGAAAGTGAGACATCCAAAGCAGAGTTGGCAGTCTTTTAAAGATTCACAGCTGATACCAATAATGTAAATGTCCAAATGGATTACCCAATACACCTCAAAGGTTTCATCAGGAAAAGGCAAGAAACACTGGTTTCAAGAATGGAGAATTTAGAGCAGTTTTGTCCTGTATGGAGAGATTATTCAATCAGGAAAACAGGTGCAAAATTGCAGATTTTTCTAAGGTACCTCACATTTATGCACCATATCTGAAGCTACCACTTTGCTTACATGCAGTCCAAGGGCTCTTCCCAGCTATGAAGGTGCCATCCACACGAGAGCCAGATGGTGAACCATGCACTGAAATCTGTCCGAGCCTGCAGACAGACCAGTGCTGGGGGGCTCAGTGTCCCCAGAAACCACCTTCATCCAGGATGCCTGCCACTCTTCCTCTTCTTCTTTGTGTGTTTTTTTTTTTCCCTAGTCCCCTCCTGCAGGGGTGGGATGAACATAGGCCAGCTACCTTTTGTGTATGCTTTACCAGTGCCGGACTGGACCATTTGGGAGATTTTACCGCGTTACCATTGCAGCCATCTATCTGTTTTGTGAGGTGAGTACTCCAGACCGTCTACAGCTGGGTGAAGAGATGCCCGGCAGCTCTGCACAAACCCCTTGGGTTCTAGCTAGCCTCCGTGGCTCCATCTCAAAGCCAGCTATGGATGAACAGTGTGGGTGTCTCTGCACTGGGCTTCCAACACCTGCAATACCCCACTGCACAGCTTGTCCCGGCCCCTGATCCTGGAGAACAGGGAATCGATCGCAGCGCAGAATTACACTGCAAGCGTTGCGTTGGCAGGCCTGCCAGCGCGGAGTATCAAATTCAAAGTGACAATCACCTTCCCCCCGCCCCGATCTCTCTTTAACTTACAAGCATTTTTCTCATTTTACAATCTGGCAAAACTGATGCAGAGATGGTTCAAGTGACTTATACAAGGTCACTCATCAGGTGAGTTATCAGTCAAAATATAGACCTAGTTGTCTGAATCCCTTTACAAGGAGCTTTTGTCTCACATTTTAGTCTGACTTAGCATCATCTCAAATCCCAGGGACTTTAGAGCGTATACTATCCTGAACAATGCATGACAGTGGCTGCGTGACGTTTGCCAGACCCCTGAAAATTTAATGCAGAAATCTAGTAGTGATTCTGATGTGCTTTGATGTACACATCAAATCAAACCTCGCTTTAGTATACAGCCACGTTAGAGTAAGTCATATTTATCCCCATCACAGCTCTATTGGCTTTAATGAAGCGGCACCAGAAACTAGGTTTGTCTGTGAAATGTTAAGGTAAGTTTCAGAAATATGTTTTTCAGCCCATGTGCAACTATTTTCTACAGTGGAAAGAGTACATTTTTTGGCCATTGAATGAAATAGAAACACCAACAGTTTGAATGGAATATTGAAGAAAGTAAGGTTTTTCTTCATCTGTTCTCTTCATGTGTTGAAGGAAAGTGAACCAGCTGTGTTTAAAAACGTGGCCAAGCACACTTGAAGAGTAATGAAGTAATATATAAAATGACTCAAGAAAAAAAGCTAGGACATTTTCAGCGTTGCTGGAAACCATGCTTTTAGACCAGGTAGGGGATTTTTTGTTTTGATTTTTTTTTTTTTAAAATCCAACTTAGGTTTATCAGAACATGGCAGAAAAAAAATCCCATCCACAGCATTTTTCCCTGTGAGGGAGGTCACGATAGCAGAAACTTCACAAGAACAACCGGCATCATCAGATTTCTACCTTTCAATTGGTTTGGGGCCAAAACAGTCATTGATTTTTCAGTTTCTGCTGGACCTCGTAAATAATCATAGTGTCTTTTTTCTACAACAATAAAACTAGTATGATACTAATTAGATACAACAAAACTAGTTCTGATCAATTTTTAATTTCTTCATCTTATCATTAAATATAGTCATGTCTATATTTTGCACATTCAGTCATGTTTGAACTCAGATAAGATATCTTCAGTGGAGCATTAAATAAATGACAAAGATGGAGGATTTTTTGTGTACAATTATGAGTGGTTAAAAACAAAGCAAACTGGCAAATGAGTATTCAATTCCTCTATTTAAATACTTATAGAAAATAAGGTAAATAAAAATATATTTTGCAGTGGATATGTCCAGTGGGAACATTTCCTTGTGTTTTACTTTATAGTGGCTAAACATTAAGTCAAGACTTTAACTTGAATTTACTGTATTAAAGCAGTAACAACGAAGGCACAAGGCATTTCCTGGGAATTAATGACTGACTGGGAGAGTTGATGGGCCAATGTGAAGCTGAGGGCCATTAACCTCGGCTAGTCATTCATTTCCCTGAAAATTCCCCATGCTGAAGTTGTTAGTGCTTTTTATAATCTTCTTATGTATTAAGTATATATATATATATATAAACATTTTCCCTCCTATCCAAGCAATTTTTAAAAAGATACCATAGGAAGGAGGCATTTAGGCAATAATGTTGTTTCCCTTGGCTTTCCTGATAAATTAAATAAAGAACAGCAAAATTAAAAAAAAAGAAACAAACACAAACCATTTTGGAAGCAAAATATGAATTCCCTAAATGAACGCTGTAAGGATCATTTGAGAACTCTAGTACAATTGTGCACACGGAGTGAGACAAACCATCAGCTTCTGCAGTCAAGGGCACTCTGATGGCTGTGGTGGAGCTGCCGGCAGCAATGTGCCTCCTTCCAGAATTTCTTCCAGAGGTTCCAGAAAGTCAGGTCTCTGATGTCCTCTGCCATGACACTGCTCACCCCTGTTTCATTGCTGATATCTCACTTTTGCACAATTCCCCAGGAGTAGAAGATACCAAGCCCCCTCCAAATGAATTTGAACACTTGGAACAGAAAATGTTGATGTAAAATCACCATCCGGCGAGAGCCAGCAGGTTTCAGGAGGTGATCCTTCCCTGCTACTCAGCACAGGTGAGGCCACACCTGGAGTGTTGGGTCCAGTTCTGGGCTCCCCAGTACAAGAGAGACATGGAGCTACTGGAGAGAGTCCAGTGAAGGGACATGAAGACGTTTAAGGGACTGGAGCATCTCTCCTGTGAGCAAAGGCTGAGAGGGCTGGGACTGCTCAGCCAGGAGATGAGAAGGCTCAGGGGAACCTCATAAAGGCAAGAGGATAAAGCCAGGCTCTTGTTGGTGGTGCTCAGTGACAGGACCAGAGGCAGTGGGCACAAACTGAAACACAGGGGGCTCCATCAGAACACCAGGAAACATTTTTTCACTGTGAGGGTGAGTGAGCACTGGCACAGGTTGCCCAGGGAGGTGGTGGAATCTCCATCCTTGGAGGTATTCAAAAACTGTCTGGAGATGGTCCTGGGCAACTGGCTTTAGGTGGTCCTACTTGAGCAGGGGGGTTGCACCAGGTGACCTCCAGAGGTCCATTCCAACCTCAACTCTTCTCTGACTCTGGGAAAATGGAGAGGCTTGACCACAGAAAACTTTGTATGTCTCTGTTCCTCAGGAAATCCTTGCGAGTAAATGCCAAGTTCCAACATATTCATGGTGACGGACTCATGGAATCAGATCCTAAGCTATCCCATTAAGTTTAAAACCAAAAAGGAACAGTTGTGAATCTCTATTCTGACACATGATGTTATGTTCCTATATATATAGCTTGACAGGTCATCTTTGTGCGTTATTAGTTGTTGCTAAGACAGTTCATTGCAGTAATATCTCAGGGCCATTGGTGAATGGCATCCTATCGTGGGGAGGGATCAGAACAGACTGCTAGACATTCCTGTGGCATTCACAATCTTACTTTTCCTACGCTGGTTGAAACAATAAATAGATGATCCATAGTAATCCTAAGGAACAGAAATGGTGATGGCATTCTTTGCCCAGCTTTCATTTTTTGCCCTTGATGATACTGATTTTACATTTATGAAAATTAATCTCAGGAGGGGAACAGGAACAGAGCCTGAAAATTTTATTTTAAGACTTGCAATTTCCAAGAGCAATTGCAAGTTGTTGCTCTTCCTGTTTTTTGGTTTGGTGGGGTTTTTTTATTTTGGTTTGGTTTTTTGTGTGGATTGATTTTCTTATTTGATAAAGTGGTTACTAGCTAGTGCCTTGTAACTCGGCCAACCTGTTTTCAGGAGTCATTCATTCATCTTATAATTGGCAATAAAATGTTCCATCTCCTACTGTAGCTTGTTTAAAAATCAGTCATTGCTAACAACAAATGAAAACTCAGCATGTGGAAGTGTTGGAAAAGGACGTTGAACCATGTGTAGGTAACGTTATTCATCTTGATATTTTCGTGCACCTGTGAAGTAATTGGGGCATATGAGTGCATGATTAAATGTAGGTGGTAAAATAGTTTCAAACCTGTAGTAGACCTAGTGATGAAATTACCCACTTCACATGAGGAATATCCTCTATATTAACATATTTAAGATACAACCCTTCAGCATGGAGAAGTAAAGAAAAAGAAAAATTCATGATTAGGAAAGGGGACACTCTTAAATCTGAAGCCCAGCTTCTGTTTAGGTAGCATCAGTACACGCTTTTCCATAGCTCTGCTGATTTTCACCATGGATGCAGCCCCCACAAGCAAGCAAGGAAATGGAATGCAACCCCGGCTCGACATGACCAGAAGCAAAGCAGGAGATACCACCTCTCCTTTTGCCCCTTTCTGACCGCAAATAGGAAAGAGGATCCTAAACCAAAAGCACCGATACAGACATTCAGCAGACTCGGGGGAAGTTGTGACCCAAGTCACAATCTGAACTTTGTGGCTGATGCTTCCCTCTTGAACGGGCTAAATCAAAATCTAAAACCAAAGAAATGAGGTTGAATTGACAGAGAGGAAAAGACAATTCAGATATATACTGTATTGCCTCAAACAGTGGCAAATTATCCAGTATGAAACTATAAAAAGCTGTATCGGTGCCTTTTCTTCTTGGCAAAACACCATATATTTGACAAAACAGTTTCCACTAACCAAAACAATTGCCAGTGAAGAGGCTGTATTTTATCATTTGAGATGCCACCCCAGCTGTAAGAGTTCTATTAGATTGTCCTGGCTCAGTGTTTGATATTTATTCTTATCATTTAGGAGCATCAGATCCTCGTGTCTTGGAAGACGTCTATTGAATGGTGGTAAGTGTTTGGTACTCGCACAACAAGCGATATCACTGCGCTGGTGTTAACTCAGTTTCACAACCTGGGAGTTCAGAGCATTATCACAGAAAGAGCTGGGAGTTTATTTATATCAAACTGATCCATAATGAAGTTTGGCATTTGCTTATATAAAATTTGAGATTTCTCTACTGCTTTCCCTCCAAGATGTTCTACAATTCTTCCTTAGGCAGTTCATCATGTGATTATCCTAGTCATTGCTATTATAAAATACTCACTTTATAAACGTATACATTGCATGGAGAGTTAGAGGCTGAGTCATTTCAAGTAAATTTTAAGAAAATATTCGAAAGACTTGTAAGGAGATCCAAGCCGCTGGAAGACAAGCAGCCCATGAATTGCAGTGTTAGGAGCTGCAGTGACTGCGGAGCGCAGAAAGAGGGGCCCTGTAACTTCTCTTCCGTCTGGCTACGAGTTGTTAAAGAAGTGTAACCAGGCAGAAAGAGCTGTTTACAGAGAATTGCAGTGACTCACTAGCGTGGCCACTATTTGGTTAACCAATTAAGAAATCATTTTGATTTACACAGCAGTTTTTAGAAATACATGTTGGTTTTATTACCACTGCTTTTAGTAAGTGTCTCTAACTAGGTCTGGTCCAGGGAAATGGTTGCATTAGAAACAGATTAATAAATGCAGGGATGAATATGACTTCAACTGTTGATGTGGACAAAAATGGATGTATTTCCAAGGGAGTTATATGGTCGTGGCCATCTAATTTGTAAATCCATAGTTAGCTAGAATCAGTTGCAAATTAGATAAAAAAAATCTAATGATTTCCCAGTTTGTCAGAACTGAGCTCTTCTATTTTAGATGAAAAATACAGTTTTTTGAAAACCCGTATTGGAACCTACATATAAACTGTATTGCTTTCTGGCTTCCTCTTAGGGATGGTTCCAGCAAAACCGATGTATCTTTCCGTGAAAAAAAGTGACTCACGATCCACTGAAATCTACTGGGAGAAGAGTATGGTAAGGGCTCGAGCAGACCTATGGTGAAGACCACTCCAAGAAATAATACGGATTCTACTACATGCGTTTAATTTGCAAACTGCACTGATCATGAACCTGTCATGCAGACTGCAAAGGAAATACTTTAAAGGACAGCAAATGAAATAGAGAAGTTTTACTAAATGATTGTGTTTCCATGGAATTGACACTCTAGCCTTACGTTGCTCGAGATGGATGGTTGCTAGCATGATCATACTCATTGTGAAGAGACCAGAAATAGTAATGAAGCAACTGATATGAAGGAAAATCTAAAATCTCTCTCTCTTTCTTGAACTGATAATTGGAGAGTGTTTATCTCTGAAACAATGCTTTGGGAAAGATTGTAACAACATCAAATTGAAACAGCCAATTTCACTAAAGCCTAATCTCTTAAAATGTTGTCCAGGATTTTTTAACATTTTATGACTGAACATAACTCTCAGATACTCTTTTCCAAAGAAGGAGAAAAAGGCTTTTGAGGGTCCTATTAATAGAAGGATGATAATTCAACCTGGGAGGAAAGATGTAACGCGAGGGATATTGGTTGTTGTTGTAGGCAACTGTTACTCATTCCCAGTGATTTCAGATAAAGCTGATTCTTCGAGGGAGAACTTGTCCTAGGGATGCTGATCAGCTGCTGCCTTCTGGGTTTTCTAGCCCTGTATGGAGACATAGCCTTTGTAGTGTCACTTACTTAGACGTAGCACGCAGGATTGTCACATCTGCTTACCCTTGCAGAGGTCTGGCCACACTTCTCCCACTACCTTTTTTTTTCCCACTGCTAGCTCATTGCCTTTGCTTTTCCAAATCCCGTGTCAGGGAACTTAATCTCTTCTCCAATTCTGCAGTTCTCTAGGGTGAATTTCAACAGTTACTGACAAATGCAGGTCTCTAAGCAGATGTTAATACTAAATTTATAGTTTTAACCAGAACAGCATTTTTACTCTTGACTGCCATAGCTCTGCCCATTTTTCTTTTTTTCTCTGATGTCCATTTGGGAATGTTTCAGAGCTTTCACAGGGGTTCAAGTTATTAAAGTACCCTCATTGCACTCTGTCGATTTTCACCGTACATAGCAAATTGAAGCAAGAAGAGTGCCTGAAATTAGGATAACTTTCCAGTTGCTTGCAATACATACTAGTGCCTAGTTCATAAGGGCTATTTAACACACATTTCTCGTTAGCATAATACTCTTGCATGTTAAATATATGACATCTTTGCGGCTACTATGGGTAATAACTAAAATGGCTTTCCTATAAGAAAGTCTTTTCTTGGTAAATGTATCTATGAAGGTGTTATGACTCCTCACGACTACTCAGAACCATCGTGTGCTATCCTAACTTTCTCTTTGATTCTGTGTGTTCATCTGCAAACATCAAAAAGCCCACACTGCTGTTCTTCCTCAACCAGCTGTTGGCTTTATTATGCCAAATTCTGGTTTCCGTAGCATAGACTGAAGTCATTCTTTTGATTATAAATGGATCAAAATTTGCTTCGTCACCTCACTGACTTTGAAGGGATTTTGCATGTAGAGAATAAACTATACTTGTCCCAGAAGTAGTTTCTAGAAACTACCTTGACGCAAAGTGAAAGGGCTGTGTGCTAATGGTTCAGACCTGTGTGGTCAGTAAACAAAAATATGGTCCGGGCTGGGCGGTGGAGAAAGCAGCATTTGAGGCCATGACCTGCACAGCCCATCTTCTCAGAGGTGTAAGCACACTTGGCTAGCGACTGAAATAAGGAGCTGGTCTAGAAAAAGGCTAAAGTAGAAAAGCTTTTACCTGATCTGGTCTCAGATGGACGAGGTAGAACATGGTGTGGTAGATGAGACCTGCAGACACAAGATGGTGTTTAATAAGTTCTGATGGAAGGAAAGTGAGAGCTGATTTACCGCCACATAAAGTAAATGGATGGTGCATTGAGGTACATCAGTAGGAGTACTGAGTCACAGCTCATCATCTGGAAAACTGGAAATTTTCAGTGCTACAGCAACCCAGCAGTTGCTGTATGTATTCTGGGAGCAAGGGGAAAGTGACAAGTAATGCTTCTTGGAGCATATTATAAAAGAAGTGGGTTTTATCTTCTGGGTGGTTCCATCCTATAAGTTTTCCTGTCAGATTTGGGAGAACAATATTTCACTTGGCTTTCAGTTTGTCTCTGAATCATCGCAACAATGGAATTTATTTTTCCCAACCTGAGTTGCTGAAGACAAAAAGGCAAAGCTGTTTGGGAGGTGGGTGGGGAAGAGGAGAGGAGGGGGAAAGAGAGTCTGTGCGTGACTGATCTAATTTTCTGCATCTCACAAACTCAAGGCAAAGATGATGGCATTTTATTAATATTCATTATGAACTGACCAAATGCTTGTTTTCTTGGTTTGAAAATCAGAATAAAGAGAGCATTTCTCCTGCGAAGGGCTAGATTTAAGAGCAGCTTTGTGTAAGACCTGAAAGGAGTGATGACTTTTTTTTTGTAAAGGAACAGCCTGTGCAGTAGACACGCTTCGGTGAAGACGACAAGAACTTTCTGCTAGAACTTAATACGTTCATAGCAGTTGTAGGAAAGACACCTGCAGACAAAACAATAGGTTTATGGAGGATTTAGTGGAAAAGGACTGAATTCTTCTAGACTGGAGGGATGTCAGTATGGTCTCTATTTCCGATGTACGGTCTGAAAAGACACAGTTGGACAAGGCAGTCCTCGAAGTCACTTGGCAGACCTCACCGTAGGTAACTACGGAATTTCAGAGGGCTATTTACTGGTCAGTAACTCTTGGTATCTGCTGGTTACACTTAATCAAAATGTAGTTGAGGAGGCAAAACTGGAAAACCTCCCATATTATTTAATATGTCTTATGTATTATTATAATCTCAAAGAGAAAGAGGATAAACATTTAATCTAGAGATAAAATCGCTTTATTACTTATTAGATGTAAAAGCTTGTGCTGTATGTTTAATAATTGCTTTTGTAAGCAGAGTTATGGCACCCAAATTTTTGGTGTTCCCATTGTCTCCTGAATTACTGTACCAGTGTGCCGCTAGGTTGTTAGGTTTTGGAGAGAAAGACCAGAACTGTTTTCTTGGTTGGAGTCGAGTCAAAATGCTTTTTCTAAATGCCTGTATCAATTTTTATCCTCATCTCAGCAGGTTTATTTACACTTTTTTGGTGAAAGCTTTGTTTGATTTTGACCTTTTTACATTATGAATAGCTTGCAGATGTGCTTATATATAATTAATGTTTACTAATTTTGTGAAATTAAGTTGTTTAAACTTCTTTCAGATAAGTACCTGTCTATGTTGCTATTAAAAAATGTGTGTTATACTTGCTACTTTTACTACAAGCAGACTTCTGGTTTACTACTCATTAAATATTCAGATAGTCTGGTGTCTCACTTAGGAGATGTAAGAAGAGGAACTGAAAATAACCTTAATTATGCAGAAGACTAGACAAAGGCAAGTGATTTTATTTTTGTAGCTTACTTCTTAATATCATTAGACTACACTGTGATATCATAGTTTATAACACGACTGCATGGATTTCTGGCTTATCTTGAAAAGGTTGGGTCTCAAAATATAGAATTAGAATAAAACGTTTGGGAAAGGTGAAGATTGTCTAAGCCAAGGGGGAATTTGTTGCTGGGAAAAGAATGAAGGTAGCAGATTTTTATTATACAAATTTGAAAACAGTGTCAGTTGGTGTGATGCTGCATCAATGCACCCAACTCCTCCCAACCCTCTTGTAACTTTGTTGGACTACTGGGTCGTGCTAGCACATTCTTTTAATGTCAGTATCACGGTGGAACACATTTGAACGAAAAAGATACAAATCCAATAATTTAAATACATCATTTTGTTTCCAAAATGCAAATACGTCAGGCAAAAGACAGAGAATGAGAGAACTATTAGTAAGGGATGGGCTGTTCTTCCAGTAGCGCGGGAGCTACGATGGCAGATACGCAACCTGAAGTTTAGCTGCAGTTTTTAGTTGCAATACAGACGTTTTCCTAGCACTTACTTTTATGTATTTACCTGCTGCATTGCAAAACAATTTTTTAAGAGCCGACCACCTCCAGCTAGGTCATCTCTCATCATCAGCTGTCAGCCAGCCATCAAGAACTGGGCTTCCAGCATCTTCCTGAACATGTAAATGATTTGTAACGGGCCAAGACTACGCATTTATTTTGGTGTCAGAGCACGGAGCCACTCGGAGCTGCTCAAGT
>NW_009601866.1:32896-66113 GCF_000690535.1 Cariama cristata | reverse complement strand
AGTTAAGCCTGGGAAGAAGGGAGAGGTGGAGGGAAGCTGTTTAAGATTTAGTTTTTATTTTATCATTGTCCTACTCTGATTTTGATTGGTAATAAATTCAACTAATTTGCCCAAGTCAAGCCTGTTTTGCCTGTGATAGTAACTGCTGAGTGATCTCTCCCTGTCCTTATCTCAACCCAGGAGCCTTTCATTACATTTTCTCTCCCCTGTTCAGCTGAGGAGGGGAGTGACAGAGCAACTTTGGTGGGCACCTGGCCTCCAGCCAGGGTCAACCCACCACAGACCATCAGAGTTTTCCTAGAGGAAAGCTTTATCCACAGCGAGAGATGAAACGAACCCTTGGACAGCACATAGTCAGTGAACATCGGGAGACAGAAGGCACGGTTCACATGGACTCTGCCTGGACCCTTGGCACATCTCCAGGGCCTCCTGTGCTCACAGGATCCAAGGTACATTTCTAGTGCTTTCAAGACCTGCTGCTTGGAGATAGTCATCCACGGAGCCAAACCGAAGGCCCTGGAGCTCTTGATCTAGCTGAACTCAAGCTCAGCAGAGCAGAGCTTGGAGATTCCTGAAACCTCTATTTTAACGGCATCTCTTTGGGTGGCCATGTGCTTTCCTGTGGGAGCAGCGCTGGGTTCTGGCAGCCCTCTCCAGACCAATGGAGGTGCTGGCTGAGCCAGCCAGTCGGGGGCTCAGCACACTCTCCGTCCCACCATGAAGCAGCCTGCAGAAGTGTGCTGTCAGGGAAGGACAGGACTGGGAGCACAACCACCAGTCACAGAAACAGAGCTGTTCTTCAGCAGCAAGGATCACGAGATGCAAGTCCAAGTTTACTAGTACCCTACTTCGATCGTTCTGCAAAACATTTTTTCAATTGGTTCACAACTTCAGAACTTTTGTTTCTGTTTGACTCATAAATACGGTGTAAAGTTTATGTTTGCTGTTCTTTTTAAGGAGCTTTTTGCAAACTAGAAATCCTGTGTTTTCAGCTGTGGCAGTTGTAGACTAACCCAAAGACTAATGGCTACAATATTATCTTCTTTTTCTGCACTCATTTTGTTGTCTTTAGCTGGTATTTCTCATTGTAGTGTTCAATTTGTAACAGGACTACCCTTCAGCCGATCCGTGTACAGGGCTAGCCACAATAGGGCCCTGTTTCATAATTGTGTTGAGGTAATGCCCAAGGCTCTCAGCAAGAAATAATAATAAAGGACATGACACAACTGTGCTGAGTCCCACCTTTTTAAAGTCCAGCTCTTTTTGAGGGACACGAGAGCATAGATAAAAACAGCCACAGGCGGCAAAGAGCCCCTTCTGAAAACAGCTCTTGGTAACTCATTCAAGTCAGTGGTCGCAAAGAACAATAGCACAGCTGTTAGATAAACGGGATGCTTACAACTGCACACAGAAAACCTAAAAATTTCTGCATCAAACCCATTAGCTTTTACTACGTGAGTGGTACAGGACCTGCTGTTTCGGTAATGCTCTGCTGAGTCACATAAAACCTATGGAGAAAAAGCAGAGAAGTCTGGCATCCATCCATTCCTCCATCTGTCTGAGGGCAGCTGGGAAACTGCCCCAATCAGCCCTCAGACTCAGGGATGCTCTAACGCTGCAGCCAGTGCCAGCGTATAAGAACTATTACATGACCAGTGTGTTCACGAGCCTCAGTTTGCAATGAATGCCTTATATCATCTCTCATTAACAATTAAAATAAAAGCTCTATTTTTTTACAGCCATTTCAATCAGCCCTTCTCCTAGGATATATGTTCCTGATATAGTGAAATCACAGATCATCAGCACCACTACTGGATCATCTCATCAGCCTATGACCATATCCAGCACAATCCTTTTTACCAGGAATTTTAAAACTGTTTTCTACCACATTCCAGTGGCATCAGTAACCCACAGCTCCATGCAAAACAGTGGAGAGCATATTCTGAAAAATATACGGTGTATATTAAAATCACATCAGTAGGGACACATCAGACCATAAAGCAAAGACATCGTGAGCCTGGAGGTACTGCATTTTTTCTAGGGTTTTGGTTTGGGTAAGGATTGGGTTTTTTCCTGCACTAGATAGTCCTCCTAATTTGTTATGACTTAAAAAAAAAAAAACAAAAACAAACACCTAGGAATGAAGGAATTAGATTAAGTCCTTCCACTTAGTTAATTTCCATGATCTAATATTCCTCTCATGTTCCAACACAGCTCTGATCTCTGCTGACAACGTCAGGGCTGAGGAAGTCTCTTAGAAGAGAGTTTCAATTCAAGGGCAAGGCAGACCAGAGACCACTCAGGTCCCCAAAGTACACTTGGCTTAGTGTGCTTGTAGGTAAGCCAGAAGCTGTAACGAGAACACTTAGGAAACCTAGTCCCCTTGGATATAGATGATCAATAATGTTCTCGACAAAGCTGAAAACAGTTCAGAACATGGTGTCTCACAAACTTGTACTGTAATGTTTTAGTGTAGTTACTGTGGAGCTAATTTCTGGCAATATCTTGAAACGGCAATCAATACTTGCCCAGGGTACGCTTTCCCTGCCATTTATTCTGTCATCCAGCCCACGGCAACTACAGTCATTTAAAATCAACTAAGCACTGATCTGTTGCTAATGATGAGTATCTCCTGCCCGGGTAACAAGGATCAAGACCCTTCCATGCTGGATACTACAGAAGAAAAGATGCCCAGATAGCCGTCGCTAGAGTATCTGAGGAAAGTTTGCATAAAATGAGTAGCAACAGGAAAGTCATCAGTGGACTTCATCCCCTCTCATCCTGCAAATCAAAACCTTACCACAAAGACAATAGACACTAAAAAGAAACAGACTATCTATCAGATGGGCTGAATTTGTATGGAGGAAAGAAGAGAGGCAAACATTTTAACAATATAGGGATTAGCATTTTGTGGCAGCAAGGTAAAAAAAAAGGTTGATTTTGTGGGACCGACTCCTGGCATGTGCTATTGTTTTTTTTTTCGTTTCGTCTGTATTTTATGTTTGCCAAAAATGTCAAAGTACAAGATATAAGACTTTATTTTATGTCCATATATTACGAAGGAAGTAAAGCAACGCAATCCATCAATCCAGTGGTTGATGTTTAACCTCCTTGTTCCCTTAGACTTGTGTGTGTCTGCTTCTCCTGCACTTCCAAGAAACCGTGAACAGTCCCATCCCCAGGAAATACAACAAACCTTAAATTGCAGAAACAAAACGTCTTATTGAGCATTTGGGAAATGTTCTGAACAACACTGCCCATCTCCTGCAGCAAAATGTTGCAGCAGAGACAGACACAGTACTGGTGGAAATGACTGGCAGAGGGATATTGCAAAATACAGGCGACTGCAGATCCCAATATGACTGTTTCTCTGACTGGGGAAGCTGAACACAGGAACAGGCTGAGAAAAGCACTACGATGTGCTGGATAGGCTGGCATTACCGAATACTGAGTAGCAGCAAGAACAGGGCATATGCAGCAAGAGGAAAACAAACGTATCATCTGAAATAATGAAGCCAAGTTGTACGTTCAGTGCTTTCAGGTAACTGCTAGA
This sequence comes from Cariama cristata, assembly GCF_000690535.1. Taxonomy (NCBI): domain Eukaryota; kingdom Metazoa; phylum Chordata; class Aves; order Cariamiformes; family Cariamidae; genus Cariama; species Cariama cristata. Next base: position 62,560 of record NW_009601866.1, on the reverse strand, counting down.
CTTGAGTAAAGATCAATACTATCCTTGTGCCCAAAACCAGGCCTAGTTTTCGGTTTTCAGATCCTTCCTCACGGAGTTCTCAAAAGAACTTCAAAAGAAAAACGACATCTGTCTGGTGAATGATAGAAGATGCTGGACCGAGCAGAGCATCTTTGCCCAGCAGCTGAGGACAAGGAAAGGACTCGGACAGAGAGACCATCATCACTCAAATTGGAATTAGCCAGGAGATAGCAACAGTGGTCAGCCGGTGGCTGGATTTGTATACCCTTTATATGAGGACAACTTATTACGCTGATTCATCAAGGTAGCAAACTCATTCATAAACAAACTCTAGACACTGCCTAAACTTGATTTCTTGGCCCCAAGTTTCCCATCTTAGTGGTTCGGCTCCATCAGGGGGAGCAGCACTGGCAGAGCGATCCCAGGTAAGGCCCCTTGGATGGTGACACCTTCACCCAGCTACCGCTTCCACCCGCTGGGAAGAGGACGAGGCACCTCCATTGCAACGACCACACGGACCCCCCTCAGCAGTCGCACCCCCCGAGCCGGGTGATGCTGCATAGGGTGCTGCAGGTGCATTCAAAAGGAGCTCTGAGAAGCATCTCTACCACCCTGCCTTCTCCCTGGCTCTAACATGAAGCACGAAAGGGAGGATTGAGCTGCACGATGGTGGTTCAGGTCGCCTCCCATGCCATCCCCAGCCTCGGGGGCAGCAGCTGGAGGACAGTTTCTCACTTCCCTGTGGGAGAAGGAGTGACTGCCATGTGTAGGGCTCTCCCTTCCCTCCCCTGGCACTCCCACAAGCACCCTGCCAGAGGCAATGGTCCACAAAGCCCATGCACAAGCTCCACGCACCCTCCCAGTTTCCAAAGTGGAGCCGTGTCTGACTTGCCCACAAAAAAGGGCGCAAACTCTCTTGCTCGGGCTCCTCTGGGGTATGTGCAGCCCAGATGCCCAGCAGAAGTCAAACCCGAACGCTGCCAACGCAGCAGCACTGAGGCATTGCTCTCTGCAGCAACGTCATCTGAGCCACGTGAATTTTGTCTGGGTGATTTCCTTCAGCTTATCGTCTGATCTCTAGCCCGCAGTCAAACTGAACTGTAAGGGTTACAGGTGAGGGAGCAAAAAGTGCTTTTCTTCTCCCTTTGCACCCCTCCTTCTTCCCACCTCCCAGCCTCCTCCCTCACCTGAATCAATCCAAAGTTACAGAAGTGGAATCACAAGTTAAAGAGCAAAAAATAGGGAATATGGAAAAAGCCTGTCATGAAATGAGGTTACTCATACCATCATGAGGAAGCAGGGTGATTATACACACTTTACACAGAACGACAGAAACAATAGGATTACTCACACAATCTCAAACTCTAATGAGGCGCATCAGTTACACTCCCACAGCAATCTGGAGAAAGGAGGAGAGTAAAATCTGCTGGTTTAGCCTAATAAGGACTTTCTCAGAAAGTCACGGTTAGCATGTCCTACTTACTTATGGTGTGCCACAAGGCTGCTGGGACTGCAGTCCAGGGTTTCTATATGTGCCCGAAGGAGAGGGGGAGGGAGCATAGATGGGGCTTTTCTTCCAGCCATCCAACTCCAGCATCATCCTTAACATAATCGATTCAGGACAAGAAGGTAGGTACGAAATCAAAACAGGAAGCTCACTAGTAGTTATATTGAAACTTTGAAGAATACACCTTATATTTTATAATAAATCATTAGTGACACACTAAAAAGCCATTCACATAAAGGCAGAGGAAGAGGATAGATCTTCTTAAATGCACTTCTACAACCAGATGTCTTGAAAAGAGCAAGTGCTGGATCGATTTTACATGTTTGTGACTGTGAAGGCAGTATCTGTAAACGGTACCAATGAAAGTAAACACGCCATCTGAAATTATACGTCTGTAAAACTTTGTAAGATCTATTTTTGTAAACAGATTATATACTACCTGCCAGATTTCCCCCCAGATGGACTTTTTTTTTGCATGAAATTCAGAAAATGACTGGGAATCCCCTGGGCACAAGTTGTCTTATTCTATCATGAAGGTTTCAGCCAGGTGCACCAGTCTCTCCTTGCCCAGCAGGCACACAGGAACCCCGGGCACCTTCACTGCAGGTGCCCACAGCAGCTTGAGATGGATCCATCCCACTTTTCTCAGGAACCGAGCTTCCTTTGCAACTCCTTTTGCGTACCTGTTTGAGCCTTCAGATAACCACTGCGCTTAAGTACATGCTCAAACTCTCCTGCTCCCAGACAAAGAATTAAATGTGTGTTTAAAAGCTTTCCAGAACAGAGATGATTTTCCACCTGAGATCCATTTTATGGGAAAGTCCAAGGCTTCAAAATCTGTAATCCTTGATTTTGCGTGAGATTGAAATAATTTAAAATCAATGGTACACTTCAGACTTACAACAATGCTTCACTGCAGCTTCATATCATTTTGACCTTTCTATTCTAATGTTAAAAAAAGACAAATCTAAAATGTAAGCATAAAAATGAAACATAGAGTGAACATCACGCATCTTAATTATGTAGAAATAAAGCAAAATTTTTCATGAAGACATTGGTGAAATCATTGTGTTCTGCCAAATTTATCAATTTGTGTAGCATCAGCACTTTCTAAGTGTTCATCCAGCTCAAGACTTTGTATGCTCTTTACATCTATTCCTTTTCAGTAGAAAAGCTTTCCCACTGCTTTTGCCACCACGATAACTTCTTTATAGCATTTCTATTTAAAATTCCCTTTACTTACATTGAAAAAATAATCACGTAGGTTAATTTTTTTGCTCCTTGCCATTAAAGCACCATCGTCTTCATAAAAAAGCTGCTTTTTATCTGCTTGGAGCTCTTCAGTGTGAATAATCTCAAGGAAAATTATGCAAAGGAGTCCTCAGTTTGCTTTTCCCCTCCCTTGAGTGCCTGAGCTCTCCAAACGCATAACTGGAACATGGACATCAACCCCAACTTTTTGCAACAACTCGTTGGTGTTTCTGTTTATTATCATGCCTGATGTTACAATACACCCTCTTTTAGGAAAAGCAGTGTTTAATTGACCAAACAAGAAAAACAAATGCTTCCCCGAGGCAAAAATTCCATGAACTGTTTGGATGTTTTCTATGAAGTTAACAAGCACTTCTGTCAGTATTTGGAAGTCTTAGGCTCTGGGTTTTGAAAGGACTGAAGTAAAGAAGAGAGAGCTTGAAGAAGATTTTACAGTTTCAACATGCTTAAGGGCATTCCAGGCTAAAATATTACTTGCTTTATAACAATACTCATAAATAAATGAAGTTTTTAAGATAGACTTTATACTCAGATTAAAATAAATCTGAAGTTATATCAGTACAGCTAGAATAACAAAAGAATAATATGGTTATCCTTTAAACTTACAGGGAAGAGTGACAGACCGTGCTCTTGAAACCCGCTTTTTCATATATTTCCATTTAATGTGACCCTGCAATCAGACTACATGTGGAAATACTGAGTGCAGCTTTATGGACTTTTGGGGGCTCAGTGCAGCTGCAGGGATATAATCCACAGATGATCCAAATAGAGGAAAGGAAAAGGATTCAGTTTTTTAATACCAACATCGTTTACTGACTTCATGCTGACGTAGTGTAGGTGAACATAAGACTATCAAAAGAAGGACTAATTCTTGTTCTTCCCAACCAAAGGAAAAGCATTAAACCAGCATTTTCACTACCAGAAAATAAAAGAAAAAGAAAAAAGAAAAAACCTCTTCAACTTTCCATGGTTTTTGGGATAGCAAAACCACTGGTAAGCTGGAACTCAGATTCCAAAGCCACTGAGTTCTTGAGGATGTCTCAGCACTGTCCTTAGGATCAATGAATCAAAGACATACCACTGTCTCACATGTAAGTTCCCTGGTTTTTTTTCTCTGCTGTTCCCCCTAAGGGGAAGCATTCCGGGAAGGATGTTGTTCTTTACGTAGAAACATGATACAGAGAGCCTGGAAGGAAGAGATACCTGACTGGGACAGGTTTCAGTTACCCGAGAGCTGATGTTTTTCCCATCATATCTGAGATAATCTGTAAGTGCTCTAATGTGCATGATTATCTGAAAACTGAATTCTTAATACACCCAGCCAAAATACGAGGCATATACATGTGATTTTAAGTTGATCAAAACCAGGGAATATTGTTCCTAACTCAGGACTTTATTGGGGAATTTCAGATCGTATTCAGATCATATTCAGAAAATAAATACGGAATAGTAGTCCACGTTGCCCAATCTGCACAGTGCCAGGCAGAGTTAATCCTAATAAACTGAGTTATTTTGAATCCTGATTTCCCCAGCATGTTTTAATTGTTTCAGTTTATCTATTACATTTAAGGTCCAAGATTTTAAAAAGCCAAATTCTACCAAGAAGTAGTTACGGCATGAGGTTTAGTGACATAAACTCCTTGATACACTGGACATCTGCAATGCAGCCAGCTATGGTTACAGTTGGGAACTGCTGTAAGCCAGGCCTGTTGTGAACGGCCCCAAGGTGACCATCGCCAGTTCAACCAAAGCACAAGCCTTTCAACCCTTCCCTACTGCCAACATGTCCTATTTACCTAAATTGTAGGCTGAGAAAAGAACTTTGTTTCTTAGTCTGTAGCTAGGTATCTACTCGAAAATCTGATAAGCCAGCTGAATTCTCATTTTAGAGAGGCTGCTGAGCATATTTCCTTAGAAGATGATCAGTTTAATCAACATTCTTTTGAACTGCCTGGGTTTAAACGTACAGACCTGAAAACTACATTATCTTCCTTGACTGCACTGTGAACTTCTCAAATGCACCTGAGTAACTTAGATTTCTCAATAGTGCTCATTTTTGATGGAGAGCTAGAAAATCTAGTATTCTCATCTGGGTTTTGGTTTTGAACAAAATCAAAATTTGAGGTCAAGTTTTGCCCTCAACCTCATTCACATGCAAGCAAGTCCATGCTTCTACATGGATTCACCTTGGAGGAGCAAATAGTCTTCATAAATCTGAACAGAATTTGAGGGGTGAAACACTACTCACATTAAAGCCAAGAAAATATTCCTGCACAACTCTTAAGCAGTGAACTCATAATAAACACCCTGAGCGTAGGAAAAAGCAACCTTGAATAATTAGGGTTTCCAATTATTGGTCACTAACTAGAAATTAGCAACACCACCAAAATGCCATTTGGTTTTCCATGAAAGATTGGTACATTTGGAAAAAATATTTCTGTTTAATTTGGATTAAGGCTAATGACAGGATCATGTTATTTACTATCCCAACTATTCAAAAGTGCAAAGTGTTTTTAAGTATTCACAGAACCTCCAGAGTATTACAAATTTTAGTTCAAATGATTGTGTATCAGAAAATTCAAAGTCAAAATTGTTTTGCTTATAATTTTCCTGTTTTAAAAGTACCAGGCAATCTAAATGAGGAAACGTAATCCCATGCAATCTGTATGACCAGTTATGTAACCTGAGCTGGCACAGGGATGCAAACAAATGAAGAACAGAAAGCAAAAGCTAATAATTTGAACCAAATTTAATTAACTATTGAATAATTAACACTGATACCAACAATACCAATACCAAGAGACTCTTCTGCTCTCTTTGTAATAGATCGTCAATTCTAGCTTTTTATTAGTGATGGGTTTGTCCCATATAATTTGGAGTGTTCTCAAGGTCAGCAAGTTTGGCTTCAGATTTTTATGATACGAAAACAAGAAACCTTTACAAAATTCGCAATCTGATCTAATCCTGAGTTCAGATCACATCTTCCAGAGGCTGTATGTGTGCAGACCTACAGATCAAGTTTTCGGCTGTGATTTATATGCAATTAGAAGATAAGTAAGTGAAAAAATGTTCTGTAAATTAGCTGCATGAGGTTTCCCAACAGTTTGCAGGCTTTTAAGGGCAAATCTACTTCATTGACACAGCCAATCTTTTCAAAAGCAGTTTCAAAGGATAAGAAAAAAAGAGAGTGTTGCTGTCTCATGGGCAGGATGTTGAACAAAGATGTTTTAGTGGTGACAGTGGTATACAGCTCTCACCATATCTATTTAGTAGTTATGCTTAGGTAGCAATAAAAATGAAGGATGGATGATTATTGATTATGGGACGAAGCCCAGACTGGTGTCTGAACAGTTAGTAATCTGAACTGTGTAGACTGCTGGATGCTCATCTGCAGTACAGACTACAAGCTACAAGTTTAATGGAAGAAGTTATTATAAATAACATTTCTTCTGCTTTATCGCAGGCTGAATAAATGCAGCCACCACAGTAAACCAGTATTATATCCCAACTGAAAATGCTGCTACGATTGTGCCTAGGTAAATATTGTGAGTTACTTGAGGTATTCTTTTAAAGGATTCTTAGTTCATGCAGTTCCAGTTTATTTGGCATTGACAATAAAATTTGACACAAAAAACGTTATCATTTACCCTTCAATCTTATTTTAATAGAAAATAAGTGTCATTGAATCTGCATTCCATTCTTTCCCAATTGCTCTCTGTATCTCTTTTCCTTGCATGAGGAAGATTTTACTTTTGTTGCCATCAGATTCGAAGATACTCACTGTAGACTTTTGAGAAGTACCTTGCTTAGTTTTGCTATATCATCTACTACACAAATCATTTCAAAGGCATGTCTTCTTTACTCAATTAAAATGCATATGTATCACTATCAAAGCACTTCTTAGGTCTATGAACAAATTCTGACTAGGGCATTTCTACGCTTCTGCAGTTCCACTAACACCATGAGAGATACATGAAGGAAAAATAGATACTTCTCCAGGTATGTAGAAACCTAACTGTGTCTCTTAAACATTGTCAATTTGTATTTACACAATTTAAGGTATATTGGTCAGAGCATAGCCTACAAAAAATTATGACGAATTTACCAAAAAAAGTTGTGATGTCATTTCTGCACCCTCAAATGTCTGGGAAAATCTCTCTTTGTGTCTCCCTCTTTCACCTGAGCACGAAGAATATAGAGGAGTTTTCAAAGGCTCAACAAAAGACTTGTTTATTAATAATACAGACTTCTTAGGCTTATGGAGAAAGTTGCAGGCATTTAGTTAACTACAGCATTACGAATAAGCACCCAGAAGATGAAAGCATAAGTGCAGTCTTCATACAATAGTGCTACTGGCTTAAAACTTGATATTCATCCAAGGCATTTTACTTGCCAATGGCCAAAATCACGTCTAAAGACACATTTCAATCTCATCCAACAGCAACACACAAATAAATAATGTGCCTCTGAGTCATATAAAGTGAAGCTGAATACCATAACTAGCTGCATGTTCCTTCCCCCACTCACGCTTAATTGTGCAATCAATAGTAAAATGTTTAAATCAATAATTTTGAAGTTGTGAGCTCAAAGCCAACACCAGCAGAGGAGGTTCTGCAGGCTATGCAGTGCCAGAGCTACATTTTCCTAATAGTTCTATCTTGCCTTGAGTGCATCAATCTATAGACCAGCACATCTGAAGAGAAAATCCCCAGGATTTTCCCATGAAAATATATTCCCTTCCTACTCCTTTGGACTCAATCTGCTTTTCTGTCTTGACTTTAATTCCTTTACAGGGGATGAACTTGCTCAAGGAAAAAAAACCTCCAAATCTCACAAAGGCACTTCAGTCTAGAAATAATTCAGACAGAGCAGGGCTCTCGGAGCTTTTCCAGCACAGTGCTCTTGCCTTTCCCTGTGCTAAAATTCTTTCCAAACATAAAACATTGAAATGGCTTGTAAATAAGTGCTGTTGCGAGGGAGAGAGGCAGAGCCTGTATAAACTGAGCTAGGTGAGGATGGGGTGAAGCAAAGGGCCAAGAGGTCAGTCCGTGCCCCAGCAGCATCCCCTGCCTGGCTGCAGACCCAGCCTGCGCTCTGCGGTCCCTGCGAGGGGAGAGACTGCAGCCCCCACGCAGCCTTCGCACCAGCCCTGATCGAAGCGAGCAGTTCTTTTGTCGAGTACGACGTGAGTCAGACTGCTGCTGAAGGAAATCATTTTGTTTACAGCAATGGGAAGGGAATTGCTAGAGTAATTAAAATAATTTCTTGTTTCATAATACAAGCCATATCAAGAATGGCTGTTAGCTGCGTTTCAGTCTCAGGTACTTAAAAGCAAACAAACAAGCCATCAGAAAAAGTAGGTTCTAATTTCATAGAGGACTGTTAGTAAAAAGCGATCTTTATTTAATGCCCTCAAATCTTAGATGCTGCTGTGCCTGGCAGGCACCCAGTCCACATTCTTGTTAGTGAGGAGCACTCCCTTCCTGGGTAGCTGGGGGCGGTGGGTGGACCAGGATATCTGCAGCAGCAGTTGCTGTCCTGTGCTGCCTACCTGAGGTTTTACCAGTTGCTGAAGGCTGTGAAGCCACGGGGTGTGCATGCGTACACGGAGGATTAGAGGCGAAACATCAACCTGTCACCCACTTCTCCTTACCAAGGCAGTTGTTGGCAGGGTGCTCTCCGATCTCTGGTGGGACACACAGAGACATGCTGCAGGTGCCCCGGGCTGGACAGACTCCAGTAAGGTGCATCCATCTCATGGTTTGTCCATGGGTTTCACCAGTAAACACAAGAATTGTAATAACGATGTCTCAGATAAGGTCTGGCTGGCCCAGGAAGGGGCGATTTGGTTTGTTTTGTTTCAGTTTTTTGAATTTTCTAACCATGGGTCTGCATGGCAGATCCAAAGTCCAAACACATTATACCTGCTGATAGTACCTGTCAAGTCCAGAAATAATACTGAGAAACCAATAGGATCCATCACAGCTAATATTTCTCAAGACCCAAATGTTTACAGGGAACTTTCCAAGCAATTGGTTGGGAAGGAATAATAATCTCTCTTTTTCACACACACACAATTTTACAGTTCCATGGAGAAATTCTGAAGAGCCACGTTAAATAAAGTATGAGCTGCTCACGGACATTTTACACCAGGAAAAAAAGTGAAATACACAGCGTTACCTATTTCACTGTGAGTTATTTCTTCAGTCCTATTGTTTGCTATCTGTTTAGAGAAGTAATCTCACCAAGACCTTTCCATATATCTGCGGTTAAATAAGGAGAAATGCGATATCCTTTGGGGTGGAGGGGCATAGCATGAAGATACCTTCATCCTTGCAGATTACTAAACTGAACAGATCTTTTTCACCTGCAATTCTGAGTAAACATACAGGTAGTTTTTGTTGTGGTTGTTTTAAAGTAACTGATAACTGTTGATAGAAGTGCTGATAATTAACATTTATCAGTTGCAGAGGATTGAGATGGATTCTCCATCACTGGAAATACTTAAATCACAATTGGATACTTTTTTTTTTTCCCCAAAAGATTCATTGTAATTCAAACCAGGATCAGTTCAAAATCTTGAGATCTATGCTACTACAGGAAACCTAAACGGATTATCTCAATGGCCTTTTGCTTTATTTGTACCATCAAGGTTTCAAGGGGCAAGACTATCCTGCCGTGGGCACAGTGTCAGAGAAAAAGTTGGTCTGTGCCTGAAGGGTTTTCCAGTGTAAGACTGTGATAAGAGGCAACAGAGGGATAGAGGAAAATAGGGCAAACTGAACTACCCAACAATGCTGGGACATAATTCTGAATCTGTAAATGCATTTAAGACACCGTGATCCTCTGAAGGCTCAGGAAGTTTCAAGTATTCTGTGAATACAATATATCAACATCAACTTCCTAATGTTTTCTTTCTGGGGGGAAAAAAGTTAACTGAGACAATGCAAAACTATTAAATATTAACTTTCCGATTAATATGTACAGGAAGGTACATCTGGTAAATCCTGTGAAGGCTTTCTTTCAGTTTAGACTGGCTATATCAACCAAACGTTTCCGACATCAGCAGAAGAAAAAGAAACTGCTGTTTTCTTTTGAACCAATGCAGCCTGACACCAGAATTGGACGACATTTGCAATAAATAGCCACGGCCTTCAGAAAATAGCGTACATAAATGTCAGTGGTGGCATTGCATGGGCTAGAGCAGGGAGAGGCCCCTGCGAGATACAATACTGAAGACCTGTCTCTTTGGTCTTCTTAAGGATTCCGTATCATTCTTGGTCTCTTTCCAAGAAGCCCATAGCCATGGTGGAGGATTGCTAACGAGTACCATACCTGCACTGCTTATGCCCTGTCAGGTGAATTATAACAAATCTCGCAAATACAATGTTCCTATGAATCTGCAGAATATAGTTTATACCTATCCTAAAGAAGATGAAATTAAATTAGATGTTAGCTTATGCCCTCAGATGTAAATTACGTAGCAGGATTTCAATTTAACTACCAAAATATTAGATATAACTGAATTTAAAAAAAATAAAACAGTTTAAATGAAACATATCCTCCAGTACTATTTCTTATTTATAAATCATTATGCAACTATGAATCCCTGAAACTAGTTTTAATCGATAAATATTGCATAAGATCTGTATTAAATCTCTTTTTTAGAGATGATCTACATTTTAAAATGGACTATAACTCTATAATGCAGGTTTATTTATAATAAATATTTAAGCAGACATATGTCTTCAGGAATTAAATATCATTAATGGTAATGGAAAGGACACAGCTTGTGAAATGTATTTAGAAATCTCTTTTCCATACGGTAAAAACATCAGACAGAGGAAAGATGGTGATGATAGCCAGCCTAGAACATTGCAGCCTGAATTCCCAGCATTTTAGGGGAAGGTTAACAGTGTAAATGTCTTCAGTTAGATTTTGAGAGACCAGCAGGAGCGGTGTTGCACCTGTTACCCTGCAACTGGGGCAAATCCAGGAATTACGCAGAGTTTCCCCAGACCTAGCATCCAGCTCCCCACTCGTTAAAAGACAACCGGAGATGTTTGTTGCTGCAGCTCTGAGCCTGGCACGTGCATCTCTAACACAGGAGAGCCCGGATTTCCTCGGCTCTGGGGGCAGTCTGGACAGTGTGGATGTGTTTAGGGAGAAGTTGACTTGTTAAAAGACACATCCATAGCTTGTGTTCCAGGCTCAGAAAGCATTTGGGGATCATTTAATTAATCTCTTTATTTCCTGTTGCAGATCTCACGGTGTTTCTAAGTGCTATTGGAGCCCTACGCCCTTTTGTAGCCCTCTCAGTACAAATTCCCTTCATAATAAAAAAGGCAATTAGCAAATTGCAAAGGAAATATTCCGTCATGGGAAATATAATTCTACATATACATTATAGAAAAAAGGAACAGAAATCTGATCTTGACTGTGGTCACTTAAGTTAATAACACTATTTCCATACATAGCATTAATTACTTGCTTCATGTAGTTGCTGGACTGGTGCCTACAACCAAAGGAAAGATTTGAATTGGAAGGAGTGGTAGGAAGAAAGAATAAGAGACACTGTGTATTCTTTCCTCAAACATTTCTTGCTTTCCTTCATTTCTTTTTCCCTTTTTCTTTCCCTCCTTCTGTATTTAGGTTTTCCTCCCTATAGTCACCAATCTAATCCACTATTTTAGTAACTCCTATCTTTAAAGTATGGAATTTTCTTTCTACTTACACCCACCAACTGCAACAAGAGGGGAAAAAAAAAAGGTTTCTTTTCCCTCAAAGGGCAGCATTGCTGTGAAAAAATGACTGTGTAAAAGTGAAATTCTCTCACTGAACAAAACCGTCACTTTTTGCATGAGGGGATATCTGATTTTTTCTTTTTTTTGGAGAGCGGTGTACTTCTTCACTTGGTATTTGCAGAGGAGAGGTAGCATGGCTGAAGGAGTGAGCTCAGACCTCTGCTCCGTCTTGTGACTCATTAACAGGGCCGCCCGCCCAGCCCCACAGGGTGATGTTCGCTGCCAACCCAGCGGAGGGTATTGACAGTGCTGCCATCACATGGGGTAGCTGAGGGCGTAGCATGACCCAGAGAAGATGGTGGAGTGGGCACAGCTCCTGCTGGCAGGGGGCAAGGAGGGTACCCAGGGAGGGGGGAGCTGAGCAACCTCCAAGTCACACCATCGTATGATGTGAGAGGGCTTGAACTCACGAGGCACGTGATCCCTTTCCTCTAAGGGGAGAGGGAGGTAGGCCGTGGACCTCGACACCAGTCTTCAAGCCCTGCTCTGATATAATCTACATTTACTGCTTGTGATGATGGACAGGATGCGAAAATCTCAACTTCCCTACGGAGACTACGATAAAACTGAAAGGTCTGGCAGCCAGTCATGCTGCATTTTAACGCGTAAACCAAAGCTCTTTATATAGAAACCATTAAAGTCATAAACACGAAACTCCGCAGTAGTGTTTTTACAGTCACCTTTCAGAGGGAGCAACAATCTAAAGTTAAAGCTTTTTGTAAGGGGGCGTTTTATGACTCCTGGACTTCAGTCTATTCAGTTTATCCCCAGAAAGGTAAAAAGTGATCTGAACATGGTCTGTAAATACCTCTGATAGCAGAGGGCTTTTTAAACTAATGGAAAAGGGTAGAGCAAGATCCAACATCTGGCAACTACGCTAACTACATTCAGGAGCAAAGGCATGCATTCCTAACAGTCCGGATCTCCAACCAAATCACTTGCTCAAGGGTACGCTGGATTCCTTCTCAGGTGAAGCCTTGAAATTGAACCTGTGTACCCTACTAACAGTTAGAGGCTCAACGAAGAAACCAGTTGATAAAAATCTATAGCTTTTGTCAGGTGAGATGATCAGAAATAGTCCTTTCTGGCATTAAAACTATATGCCTAGCATTCAATACCAGTGGCATAGAGAGAAGAGTATTTAATTTGGAAATTCTTCAATGAAATCCCTCTCTTTTGCGTTCTTGCTCTCTCAACATGCCTGTTCAGGAAGAAACGTGATATGGCCCCAGTGTTCGTACAGAGGTTTAGCATTCACTAGGTGCAAATTCCTATTCTGTTCTCCAAAAGAGTTAGTAGGCTGTTGAGGCTCCACACTTTTACAAGAATATTCAAGTCAGAGCAAAAAAAAAACCAAAAACTAGAAAGACTAATTAGGCAAGATTTGTGAAAACATCTGATGTTGAGTAAAAATAGCTTGGGTCAACAGTGCAGTGTTCATTTTACCTGTCCTCTCACAAGTAAACTTGCTGACTTTTGAGGTCATGTGCAAATACCTGTGGTCTGAACCTCAGACTCACATAAATGAGTTCCACAATTCATGTGGAAATGTCATTCCTGAGATATTTCAAACTCCTGGGAGCACTCTGAAAAGCCCTGGAATTAAAACTGTTGTCATAGCTTGCCATCAGAAATAACTACATTTTCTTAATGTCAGAGATGCAGTTGAACATGGCTTAATTTTTCTCCAGGTTGCTATAACTGCTTGCGCCTCCCTAACCAACCGCACTCTACCTTTTTCAATATTTTAAGTTTGCGTACTGAGTTCTTTATACAATAGCCTCCTGTGGTCTAAAAGAGTCCAACACTCTCAGTATCTCACGTATGAGCTATGTGGGTGTTGAGGCAAATGGTTTACACTAGAATTAATCATCTATAAAGGTATCTAGGCTGTATTATATAGATTACAGTGACCAACTGATATTCCTGCATCATTACAACAGATTAATTCAGAAAACAGATGAAATAAAGTTTTAGTCAGGATGACAAGAAGCTCTGGTAAGTGTGACAGGAAATTATCTCACAGCACAGAGATCTGTGGGTTGACAACCTGAAAAGCATGGCATGTAAACAAAATCTGCCTTGTCCTGCTCTTCTCCATCAGCTTTTTACCGTTTTATGATCTGACCTCTTTGGGAATGGATAAAAATTGTGGTGACACTGCTATGGCCAGGAGGATGCTAGGCAAGTGCCTGCAGTCTAGCCACATTACAGGCGGCAATCCTCTACATGGCAAGGAATTACGCAGCACCCATTTTCACTTTTGCAAGCTGCTCTTCCCGCAGATGTACCCGATGCTGGAGAGGACAGATGTCCACATGCACAAAAAGGCTTCCATGGGCTTTATTCCAAAGGGCGCTCGTTCAGCGAGCAGCCTGTATACCTGGGTGCAATGTTTCAGGTAGCCCAAGCCCATAGTTTATTCCGCTTCGGATTGCAAATCATGAAAACCGCAGTCCACATTCCTAGCAGCAGCTCAGCACCAAGCCTCGCATTCACCACCCTGCAGGATGGAGTGCTAATTATTCATATGGAATAATAGCTTTCATATGAAGTAATACATTGACTGTCCTCCAAAATCTAGCTTGGAATTTAAAAGATTATGAACAGTGCCAAGAAAACTACTCCAGGGCAAAACAGCCCTGAATCTTCAAGTTTAGACAAGAGCCTTACTATAAACAAACAAAAGTGTGATATTGTTTAAAATGGGCTTTGAAATTGTCAGTGGGAGATCCACCTTTTTTTCATGAAACCCTACAAACAGGAGGGGAACTTTTACCTTCATACTGCAAAGTTAACTTCCAAATATTACCCAGGGACCATTTCATAAATCATGTTGTAATATATATTTTTCTGTTGCACAGGTATTGAAACAATCACTGCAAGCTCTTTTCTGTAATTACCACTTAAGGATGTCCTTGAGACCAAAGACTCTTGGCTACAGGGAACTCAGAATTTCATTCTATCTTTCACTGAGTTGCCTTTGAACAAACCATTCCTTTGGCCACCAAAGCCAAGCTCTCACTTTGCGAGAAGAAATAATTTTAACATAGAACGTATTCTTCCCTCATGCTCTTTGTCTTCACAGCAGGGATTTAAGGAACAGTTTGTTCATACCAAAAACTCATTAAAACTCTCTTTGCACAAGTCTGCCATGCAGGAAACTCCTGATGCTCACAGCTGAGACCCTCAAGCACATGGTACTACAGCCACCAAACCAAACTGCACTACATATATATTTAAGTATATAAAAGATACAGAGGTTGCTGAATTTCCTGGTTGCGTGTAGCTAAAAATCAGACTGCGAGCGGAAGGAACAAAATAACTTCTCCCATAAGATTGCCCCAGCCCTGGCCTTGCCATGTCATTTTAGTGGTGACATGAGTCTGCCGCTGCACCCAGCAAGGCAGATGCTCCGCTGAGGCTGTTCAAATCCTCTGCTCCAGAAGGGGGTTTATGGGGGAGCAACAGGTTGGATGGAAATTACCAATGCATTTTGTGCTGACTGCTGCATTGGATTTTTGACCTGCTTTACCGGGAAGGTTCAACAGACATTTTCCTACGGAAAAAAAGTCAAAATAGGACCTTTCATTATGATTTCACTTCGGAAGAGTATCCAAAATGACAAATATTGATAGGATGAGTTCTTTCTTGACTGTAACCATAAAATATATGTTTGGAATATATTTCTTCTTCAGAAAAACTGTCATTTTTTGTATTTTTGTTTTTTGCTTTTTGCCATATTTTTAATCTTGGCTGTTCATGAATGTTTTGCAAACCAAATGAAATTTAAAAATGAGCATTGAAAATTTCAAAAATGGACCAAAGACCTTTTTTTTCAAAAATGCTCTTTTGTAGGAAAGCGTGTGGAGCGAAAAATTTGCAATTTCTGAATTTTCTGTGGAATTGCAAATCCAAGTTTGGACAAGCATACCTGCTTCATCTAGGAAGGACAGACTGATACTATCGGGGATCCCTGGTAAACTGAGTTGACTTTGAACTGATGACATAGTAATGAAGGTTTTAAATTCCTGAGCCATCCAACTGCCTATTAACAGCTCTTTAAACTTACTACGTACACACTGATACCGATCTGCTTATTACTGCAGAAATTCTAAACATAAACATTATTATGAAATCTTGTTTTAGCCACCAAGAAGGGTGAGGGAATGAAATGCTAGACAGCATTTCTTTGTCTTGTATTCCATGTGCGAGATTGGAGTTAGAGCTAACAGCCCTGTAACCTGCTCTGGGAGAAAAATAAACCCTTACAGGACAAAATGACCAGCAATTATTCAAACAAGTTAGACTGAAAGGGCTTAGGAAAAGGTAGCTGAGAAAGAGGGAGGGAGAAACATCACAGTTGGGGAAAATAAAGTACAGGAAAGTGTGGTAAGGACACAGATGTGTGCTTTTGTCAACGAATGGTTTCTTTTTTAGAGGGTTAATTAACAGGATAATGTTTTTATAATACCTTGGCACTATCAGCCAGAAAAGGGTTGCCAAAATGGACAACCCCTTCATACTATGGGAAAGAAGACAAACCCCTCTGACTACAAGCAATTTTGTACCATTAGGTGTTCCTATTAGGCTCTTTTTCCTACTTTGTCTGAAGCAAAGAACAATTACTCTGCCTGTGTGGAATACATGCCCACTTTCCCTGGTTTGTTTAGATCACTAAATGCAACTGGCTTCCCTCTTTCAGGTTTTGTTTCTGGACTGATTGTGCTCTGCAGCCTAATTTCCACTTGAGTCCACTCAGGAATAGGATGCTGAAACATGACTGTTTCCACTATTGGAGGCTGTCGGTTTTTAATGCCACACACTGCCTTAATGAGCTTCTCCCCGAGCGTGCGACTCAGCTGGCAGTGAAAAACAGGAAGCATTTTGGCACATATTTTCCCTTTGTGGGGTGAGAGAGGAAGCAGACGTGAGCCCTGGCTTAACAGTGACACAATTAAGATGGAAACGAGAGAGCTGCCTTGCCCTTGGCACGGCGTGAGATCAAACCTGGGTCACCCCTGTGGGCTGCCTCGCTGCCCAGACCCCCGGTTTGCACTGGAGACGTGCGAGAAACGTCCACGTTAAAACTCACATGTACGTGATCTCCAGGGGCCTGAGCCAGCAAATCAAGGGGAAGCCTGTCTGCCGATTTCCACAAAGTCTGGATCGAGTCCTACCTCTTCCCTTCTAGTGAGCAAGGATTCTTCCAACCAAGTGGGTAGAAAAATTTGCCAGGTGAAGCTTGCTGCTGTATTTGGTGCCACAAGAGTCTTTAAATGCCTATAGCATTAAAAAAATAGTGGTATCTGTATTTACACCGAGCCATGTAATTTACAAGTGCAGATGTTCTGGACTTGAAAAAGCAAGGTATCTTTTGGTGGTAATTCCCATAAGTAGGCCCATTTCAGCTGTTGGCAAACATGGGATTTAATTCTTCCAGCTGCCTAGGTACTTCCAAGTCCTCTTCATAATTGTGTACGAGAGCTCCAAGTGATAATTCATCTTCATCATTCCCCTCTGATAGGCAATCAGGCTAAGCCTTACCTAGTGATGATTTGGTACATAAAATTGAATGCATCCATGAGAAGAGAAGTTGACTGTCTTTTTGACTAAATGAATCATTTGGGAAAACATCCAGGAAAATGCTATTTAAGTGGACCACAGGACTCAAAAAGTTCCTTTCCAAGGTCATATTCCACTAGAGACCACCACAAAGAAGAGGAGATATGTCTCACTGGGTTGCATATTGCTTCTTCTGACCATCCTCATCTACACAAGATCACATTCATCCTATTGGAAAACCATGCCCCTTTCTCCAAACAGGACCACTCAGGTACATGTACATTTACAAAGACCTCTCCAGCACTACCGAAGTACATGGAGGAAAGAACAAGCTTCCTCTGTGACCTACGCTATTAATTGATCATTAAATGTCACCCTCCTCTACCACAGATATCACAGCCTTTGGTCTGCTTGCCTCTGCAAAGGAGGAAAAGTTGATGCTCAGTGTCAGGAACTGCTGTGCACCAGGAATGGAACCTTCTGCCCATGCTGCTCCCAGTTGCCTGCTGCAAGCAGCCTAAGAGAGCTGCCTTTTCTTCTTCTTAGCTTACGACAGGCTAACACTTTCCCCTCCGTAGCTACTAAGTGCCCAGATGACTGTGGAGAATTTTTGGATGTTAGATTTCTTTGGAATATTTTGTAATAGTAGCAAGCATGGGGGCAGGGAAGGGGGACGACACTATCCTTTCTTTCTTTCATAGGTAAATAACATCAGAAGCAACTTGGAAGCTATGCAGTTGTAAGAACAAAACATGATCACATTATACACCTTGGGATAATTTTTTTAATGCAAAGTGAGCAAAGGTGCATGAGAGAGAGCATTTTAGCATGGCAGCATTAATCTGTGTTTCATTGTGTCTGTCAGAACAGGATTCATGAGGATAAAACCTGTGCTAAGAGGAGCATTCTCCTGAAACTGCAAATATGACGTTTCTGAAAGATGGAAAGGTAAAATTTTTATCATCTTCGTTAAAGGTCAAATCCTACAGTCTTTACCCGTGGTCAAACAAAATTTCCAAGCTAGTGCTACAGGGACACTTTGGAAAGATAGCAAAATGCGCTGATACTGGTGTTCAGCACAATCAGGACGTGGTCTCTTTCTCACAAAGGGATACACTTTCTATCATAACTATCACGAACAGTGCAGTGTCATTCCAACAGCCAATTATTTCTCACTCAGTGAGCAGAAACTGCGTAATAAGATATGATGGTGTTTCCTGAGACGCAGAGGAAGACATTTAAAAAAAACCACCGGGTAATGCTCATGAGCTTCTGCATATTCTTCAGATGAACTGCTAAACCTTATGGAAAACTTTTCACCTTTCTCACCACAGCGGTCAGCCTTCATCTGCTCTACACGGAAGGACTGGACACCCATCAAGAACTGTTTAGTGCTTTCTCAGTGCAAATAAAAGAAGAAAGCATTTTTACAGTAAAGACCTTTGTCATCTCTAGATCCCCAAGTAATTTACAAAGAAGTCAGTATCTCCATCTTGCAGATGGGAAAGCAGAAGATCAAATGTGAACTGATTGACCCCTGGTCACCCAGCAGCAAAGCCTGGACAGCCCTAAAGTCCAGACCCCTAACAGAGGGCTGCATTCACAAACCCAGATGGAGAAAGAACATTTCAGGGAATAAATTCCAGCTCTGCTTTCCATATTGTAACAACTATCTCCTTAAAAAGAAAAGTACCGATCAATATGAAAAAAGACAGGTGGATGAATGGTGGAAAGATGACATTTGATCACCTTAAATGGAAAATATAAGCAACGTAGACAGTGTGCTCATATGTCATTCGCAGGTATGAGTCTATACAAGCCAGTTTTGCAAGAGTTTGTAGATCTTTTTTATGATTGTGTTTCAGCTTCAGATCTTATTGGCTTCTGCCCACAGACTTGTCATCTCTGGAAACACCAGCTTATGCTAAGTGTACGCTTTTGAGGTCTCTGAAAACACATGGAATACAAGAAAGGCAGGACAGAACTGGGAAGGGAGAGGAAGCAGAAGACAAAGCAGGAAAAGTAAAGAGAGAAGACATTTGGGAGAAAGGAAACAGGAGAATGAAGATGAAGAAAAGGGAAGAGTCGGGAGAAGAAAAATAGGAGGAGAGATAGGGAAAATTAGTTTTAATTATGTTTATTGTAGTTCTTCATGCACAAAATTACAAAGTGAAAACAACATAAACAGCTCTGCTGCAGGCATGCTAGGAAACAATCCATAAAGCAAGAAAACATTATACAGGAGCTTGTAGTGACTTACTGCATTATTCACTGCGTAATAATTGCACAAATGAAATTAATGAGTCTTTTTTCAATTAGTTTGGCAGATAACTGGAAAGACTTATAGGCTTTTTTGCTGTAGATTCTTTACCTAAATAACAGATAAAAGACAGCCAAGACCTTTAGCTGGTTGTAAAAATAAGTTAGACATGCTCAGTGCAAGAGAGGCACCTCTGCCCCAGAGCAGGACCCATCAACAGCCGGGAGGATATATTCATATAGGAGGAGATAATCCCTGCTCAGAGAACTTGCAGAAAACAATGGAAAGAAGGAACAAGCTGTGCTGAAAAAAACATGAGAATAAAAGATTTTAAAAGTTCAAACTCTGAATCCCAACAAATTCACAAACCCACCTATAAACCTGGCCCAGTTTTTGGCTACTCAGATAGTACAAGGGACAAGCGTTAATAGGAATAGTCAAGTAATTTAGGTATGACAAGTTTTGACAGGGTAAAGTCATGCTGTCCAGAGGACTGCATTCTCCTCCCCACTTGATTAAGGCCAACAAGGATCCAAATACCACAACCTTTCCAAATCTTCCTATTTCCATTCTACATTTAGGGCTTCCCCCATATTCCAAAAACCCATACTCATTTTATTTTCTCTCTTGAAAGAAGGAAAATTCAGAAAACCCTTTGACCTGAAGGGCTGAATGGAGAGTACCTCCTATCCACAGCAGATTTCTTTATTTCCCCCTAGAGTCTGGATGATGATCACAAAGATTTTTCTTTTCATTTCCTTATTACCTGTTTCTACCTTTGAACTTTTCTAATTTAGAAATCCATGATTCTTCGTCATCTTCATCTCAGATCTCTAGCTGCTGTATCTTCCCTGATAGCAGCTAACAAGGCTGGGATCATTAACCAAATGATCAAGGAGAAAATCTAGATACATGTTAATAGGAGGATATTCTTTCTCGTTATAGCACTGACAACATATCTTAAAGTTTCTTGTCAAAATGTCCTTGAAATCTGCTGAGTGTTATCCTTGCCAAACACATTGTCACAAAAATTCTGCTTGTTTCTAACAAAAGCCTCTGAACTGACTGGTACAATTTCTGGCTAAAAAAAAAATAAAAAATATTAAATAAGCAAACCATCAATACCCATCATCAACATAAAATTACAGAGAAGCGTCTACACTCCCAAAGGATTTACGTGTGTACAGGTCTATCTGTGTGTGCCCATGTCCTGCACAGCGTGACTTGGCACCTCAGTTCCGAGCAGCTGGCACACCTGCAATGTCAGGAGTGCAGTTCATGTCACAGGAGGAGTTTTATAAGTCATCACATCAAGAGCGATTAATTGGCACAGCACGCCAGCAAACCTCAGACCAGCCTGGGACTGTAGAGACCACCATACTGCGCATCTTTTATACTGCCAGCTGCCTCCGACACTCATTAAACACGCCTGCTTGACTGACCAGGCGAGCACGATTGATGCCTGCTAGTTTTTGGAATAGTTTGTCCTCTCTTATGTCCTTAACTTGCTACACTAATACTGTATTTCTCTCTTAAAACCACCTATTAGAGGAAAAGGGTGTCCATGGAAACCTTTCTTGCTTTACACTAGCTATACAGTCTGTTGCTACACTTTCACATCAGATTTGTTACTGGTGCTTATTCACTTGGAATGAAACAGTAAACTTGTCTGGAGATGTCCTGAATTATTCATAGACAACATGTACAAAGATAAGTCAGGGCATGAGCTGTACCTTGGTGTTGAAGCCAACACGGTATGTAAGGGTGAATGCTGCTTGCGTGGCTTTGTGGGAGAGCTGCGTCTCAACCGCTGTGAATGACTAGGAATTGGGCAACGATCGTTAAGATCGGCAAGCCAATTTGCCTTTGACAATGGAAGTCAGGGAAGTTTTGACACAGCAGCTGTCTTTGCCTCGCTTTGATTGCGAACACAGCGTTAAGGCCTGAAGTCACTTCCAGGTTTGTATTTAGACTTTCAAAGGAGCAGTTTTGTGGGCACATAGAGGCAAGTATATCTGATAGCGCTTAGACAGCTAATTAATTCATCATGCCTGTCAAGGAAGTAGTTAGATGACTGAATATCACTGACTACGGCTCTGAAGCTGCAGCTGGAAAACTATACATGGAAGTTGGGGAAATCGGTCAATTGCAAATTTGTTATCCAGCATCAGCTTTGAGCTCATTTTTCACACAGTGAAGGTATATTCACCATAAAAATATTTGTGCATTAGAAACAATCTCTGACTTCCTCTGAACTCTGGTACCAAAAGAGCCAGAATCTAGTATTTGTGACCCATTAGCAGACTTGCTTTGAAAATGCTACATCCAGTTCTGGTTGCACATCACTCCAATGTACATCATGACTTTGATGTCTAGTCTGAGTTTGCAGGATCAGAAATGGGCCCGTTTATAAAACCAAAATATTTGTGCATTAGAAACAATCTCTGACTTCCTCTGAACTCTGGTACCAAAAGAGCCAGAATCTAGTATTTGTGACCCATTAGCAGACTTGCTTTGAAAATGCTACATCCAGTTCTGGTTGCACATCACTCCAATGTACATCATATGACTTTGATGTCTAGTCTGAGTCTGCAGGATCAGAAATGGGCCCGTCTATAAAACCAACACCTAATCAGGTACTCATGCTTTTCTAAAAAAACCCATGTACTTCTAGCACTCAGAGAAAAATTAAGTGAATTTTCCCTTGGCGATCTCCATCTGGGAGTATATGGACTGGGTGGCACAGAAAGCTAACACCAGCTTTCACAAGCCTCCAAGAGTTTGTTCACTGGTGTCTCATCAGAATTGCAATGACAAGCACTCCATATCTGAACAGTGGAAAGACATAATTTTATGGCAGCTAAAAATGGTAGACGAAGTGATTCCGTACTGAAAACACTTCTGCAAGCGCTGTCAGTTAAGCTCCTGTGTTCATCCTTGTACAAAATGGGAAATTTTTGAAATCGCAAAACCTTCGAGAGAAGAGAAACCTGGTTCTGATCCAGCTACAGCCATTAGCAAACTTAGGGAAGCATCCTAATTTGAAGACATTAGTCACAAAAGCAAAGTCCTACATGCCACAGCACAAGACAACGGATTTAAAAATAAAAGAGCTACCTTCCTAAACTACCGTTTGTTGACCACTTTCACCACTGGGAAGAGACTTCTCTTTATAAATGATATGTTCATATTTAAATTAACTCAAAGTTCCCTCTGTGCTATCTTTATTTTAAAGTCAGATTTATACCAGTTAGCAATTTTTCCCTAAAGCAGCTTACAGACCTATGCCATCACAGTTGGTGTCTGACTTTAAGCTGTCAGTAAGGTAGTTAAAAAGCAAGATGTTTTTTAACTTGAATTATATATATATCTTATATCTAAATGACTTTAGAATTGTGTATAGAGCCTTGTTTTTAGACACTTGTTCTCTTTCTGGAGATTGTGTACACGTGCACAGTTTGTTAGGAATCCAAGAATTTTATGATTCTAATACTCCTACAGAATATGACTAAATATTCAGCAATGCTTCAAATTAAGTTATTGCCCCACCCCAACAGATCAGCTTTTCAAACAGCCTACATTCCTTCAACTGGGAGTAGAAGGAAATCATGAAAAAAAAGTAAATAAAGGAGTGAGATGGAAAGCATTTTTTGCTGTGCGATTATCCTGATTCTCAACTCTCACTCCCTGAGAAACAAGAGAGAAGAGCAATGCTTGAAATGTCCCTTGGTCACGGCAGGGAAAAATTGCTTACGGATCGGTACTACCATCCGTACTCACCTTGACCAGTATCTTACTCTGGCAGGCCTCTGAATCCAGAGAGAGATCCCAATGCCTTATGTTTTAAAAGCATAACAGGTACAAATGAGATGCCACTCAGCACCACTTCTGCCAAGGTCTCACTGTGGGCTGTAGCAGAGAGGAGGAAGAGTTTTCAGGATATCTTCTCTCCTGTTTGGCAGAAGAGTGCTCCTCTCAGTTGATTTCCCCAAGACTACTCCATAAGGTAGCACTAAGCTTGAGTTCCTGGCTCCCAATGTAATTTTCACACATAATCTACATGTCTGGGGTGGAGTGTGGGGGGGGCAGCATATTTGCACACATGTGCATATTTGACACTACGCTCATCCACCTGAATTGACCATTTCACACTCATTAGGCAAATATCACAATGATACCAGACTTCCCTTCCAAGCTATCCGGACAGAATAACTCAGAAATTTTGCAAGACTTTTCCTTTCTTCCCATTGTAATGATTTCATTACCATAAATCAGCCTGCTAGCAGACAAACCAGTGAATTTTGCCCCATGCTGAGCAAAGCCTTGGTGCAGGGTCCATATTTTAGCTCAAGATGAAACTCACATGTTTATCAGTCATACTTGGGAGCAGTACTGCTCTTCAGCAGAGATTCTTGCCTTCTGAGGAGGCAGTTTGTGTTCCATACACCCTCTGAATCACATTCTGCTTCTTAGATTCTGGTATGCAATGATGACACAGCAAATTACACCCTTGTAATATGAAAGGATAATATTTTTCTAGCAACAGTTCATAAGGCTGTGAGCAGCTGGTTCAAAATGGTTAGTAACAGTACATTCTCAAAGGGCTGCTGGTACTTCAGATCCTCAGAATCTCTAATTCCCAGTTTTTAAGGCTTGAAATGAATGGAGCACCTTGCATGAAGGCATTCCACTCTGGATCATACAGCAGTGGGAGTTTCAGAAGAGTGTTAAGTTTTCTCGACTGTAAGAATCTCATCTTGTGTCTTGTTCTCATGATGAGACAACATCTTTGACGACATCTATGTATGTATGTTGATGATACAGGAAGATAGGGTCACCCCTAAATTCTCTGCACCTCCAAAAAAGAGACAAATGCGAGCAAGGGAAACTCCATTGCACAGCATATGCTGCTACTTACTTACTTTGACTTGACATTGATGGATGCATTCAAGTATTTACAAGCTGCCTGATGAGATGACTCAGAGAAAGTTTGAAAGAAACAGCACGGCTGACACCCCTGCTTGAAGGGGGAGGAAGTGGGAGGGAAAGATTGCCTTGAGATCAGAGTTTGTGGTTTTTTAAAATGCTGCTGCTTCACAAGCCCACTCTTTGTGCTGGAGTAATTATGTGGGTGTACTAGGAAAAAAAGCTAAGCAGCTTGAGAAAGGTCTGGCTGTGGGGAAACCCAAATTTGAAAAGCTTGAAGAAGTAGAGCAGCTCAGTAGTCCTGGAGGAGGACATGCAAGCCATCTTTGCAAGAGCTTAGAGCAGTTACTGGGACAGTCTTGGGATGGTTTGGGGTGCAGGTCCGTCATCCATGGGTTGCAAGCCCACCTTTCCATCATCCTGCCTGTACAACTCCTCCCTGCTGGGCACATCCCTCCTCCTGTGGCACTGCACGAGACATAGATCTCATAGACGTTTCTCCCGTAACTCGAAGACTGCTTTAGTCGAAGGCTTCCGTGACCACGTGAGGACGTGAACAGAAGTAGGGACTGGAGGGTCAAAACGCCATCCATCCCTCTTCCTTTCTCCTCTGCAATGTGTGTGGCTGGGCCCCACAGATGTGCCCTGGTATTCACCAGCACCAAACTCTCTTGCTTGGAGGTAGGCTAGACCCATGGCAAGGCACAGAGCAGCCACCCTAGAGATCGTGTCTGTCTTCACTGACTTTTTAATGAGCAGAAAGCAGAAAGAAATGTGGACCCTGTTCTATGAATTACCATTTTTGAGCTGTCGGGCAGGAAATACCTGCATCAAGCTGGGAAGGCACTCCTATAAGCCTTCGTATTTAACGCTTTCCCTCCATTTTCCCAACAGCTCATGCAGGTCACAGAGCAACAGTGTAGAAAACAAGCCAGAGAAGCTGGTCTTCTCCACAGATCCATACAGGAGTGATGCACCTCCACCTGTCCTTGCACCACCTGCCTACGTCACAGCCCAAGGAGGGGAGATGCCCTCGCGAAGCCAGTGGTGCAAGGGAAGAGTGTGGTTAAACCTTGGACTTCATCCCCATCCTCAAGACAGCAATCCTCCTACTGTAACCAGCATGGTAAGAAGAACAAGTACCCCAGGTAAACAGTTGGCACGGGTCCCCAGCATGGAGGAAGAGGAGGAAAAAGACCATTTCAGCTACAGAGCATATGCTACGCCTTACTAACAGGAATTTTGTAACGTACTTTTGTACAATGACACACGAAAGATGTGAGCTATTTCTTGTATGCGCTGCTGTTTTAATTCATGACATAAGCTCCATTCAGTCCATTTCAGTCAACTCCAGAAACAATCTGGGAATGTCTAGAGCATCCTCCATCTGCAGCTCACACCGGCGTGTCCAAGCGAGCTCCACGCCAGCTGTGGGGGCCTGGGTAGATGGTGCTGCTGTGGTAGTGGGATCTTGGCGTGGATTAACCACCCCGGGAGCTACCCAGGCACTGCAGCAGAGACATACCCTAACTTGCAAAAGGAATGTGATATATAAGAATTATTCTCCACCCAAGGAAATATCACATGCTACTATTTATATTCTTTTCTATCCTCTAGGGGCTTGAATACTTCTGGATGCTTCTTGTTTCTCAAAAAAGAAAAAAAAAAAAAAAACCAAAAAAAACAGGGAGAGATTGAGAAACTACTGGAAAATCCTAAGATGGCTGTCTTATTCTGGGTAAATAAGAGTATTTATTTTCCTCAAAAGTTTTTTTGTAAAAATCTCTAATTGCATTACGAGATATTTTATTTCCTTGGAATTTCATTTTTCTGTCAGACTTCACTGAAAGGGATATTTTTCTTGTCAAATCTTGTGTAACTACAAAAAAAAAAAAGGTACATTTTCCTGAAACACTATGGTGGCGAAATTTCATTTGGAATGAAAGACATTACAGAAATGTAGGTGTATTATTGTTGTCGAAACTAATTTTATGTAACAGAAATTTGATGGACTTGTAGGTCTTTTTTGGACATGAGATGTAGTTATTACTCATTTCCCAGTGCTCACAGAACTAGCTGCCCCTCCTAACGCCAATGGGAGAACTTCAATGGACTTCAGAAGGAACTGGTTTGGGCCACTGGTACCTCAACTTAATTCCTCCTTTCTTTGAGGAATACAAAAGAGCAATACTCTGACTGGTAGAGAACAGTAAGGAAATTAGCTTAATTGTTAAAGCAATAATGCTTAATACAAAGCATGACACATGAATAAAAACCAGGAGAAAGGAGCCTCCAGCTGCAAAAAAAAAAAGCTATATGAGCTTTTAAAATGTTCCCTTGCGTGCATATATGCAATGTTTTGTACAGTAACCATAAAAATGACACGGTTGTTTTATACCTTTCAAGCACAAGCAACCTGTTTTGACTTTGTAGCACTTGGTGAGTCATTAGAGAAACTGATCTTACTAAAAGCTTTGCCATTTCTCTTGTTCTTACTGAGATCACTTAAAAAAAAAAAAGTCCAGGTAAGATATGTGCCGCAAAACCAAAATAATCTGCATGTTCACCATCTCCTGATCCCTGCCATGTGCCGCCATGTGAGTAGCGGGCTTGCTCTTCCTTTGCCATCACCAGGCTAGGCACTGGCTCCAGAGATGCTCGTCTGAGACGGAGCCCCACTGGACACACAGTGTGCTTCCTCCTTTCCTACAAGTGCACGGGGAGGGAGGAATGAGGGTATCTTTTTGCTCGTCAATAGGCTTAGATACAGTGTGATCTGGTGTAGCTGGTGGCTGTGATGGTACCTAGCCGAGCTCAGTCCACCTGGCCATCCACCAGGTCCCAGCCACGGCATGCCTGGGTACTCTTAGCCTCTCGACCCAGAGCTGCAGGTCCAGGCACTGTCCCGGTCATGGGTCCCTGGGCTCATCCCCTGCCCACTGAGCCCTTCTGCCCTGCAGAGCCCCTGCTCTGTGTGGTCCTGAGCCAGGGTCTCTGCCCCAGCTGGCGCAGAGCTTCCCTTTGCAGCTGAGCCCTGCATGGGGAACAGCACAAATGAAAGCGAGAAGACAAAGACTCCAGAAAGACTTTGCCCAGAGTCTGTGATCACACCGGTGCTCTCCTTAATAATCAACCACCAGAAAAGAAAGCACTTTACAGTAAGAAAAGCAACAATTAACCTATAAATAAAGCATTGTATTCCTTCTCAGTGTATTTTTTTTTTTCCCCAAGCAATCAATTAATGTTTCTGCAACAAAGAGGTTATCAACTCGCGAGTGGGAATGGAGGGGTGTGATGTGAGTGTAAGGGGGTTACGCTGCAGATAACACACTGCAGAAAGAAGCGTTCCCCACATCCACCTCTCCCACAAGACATAGGCACATTGAATCCAAAAAATGGGAGAGGTCCCTGCACAATGGGATCATCTTATCTCTGAATCCAAACATCTGTGCATTTTATTTACTTTTTTTTGAAGGCTGAATAAGCAGCTATGTGTGCAGAGAGGCAGCAGGGTATTCATTTGCTTTATTGTTCATACCTTCAATCTTACTCTGACTGGTTGTGTATGGTATTTTGCCGCTGTGTACCAGTGGACTCTTTCACAGTGTCTGAAAGCTCGTCAATAAAAATAACTGCAACAAGAAAGGAACAGCTTTCCTATCGTGCGGCATTTTCAAGTTATCTCTTGATAGCAAGTGGTCAGATGTCACCGCTATAAAACCACAGTATTCTGGGATAATGTATAACCCGAACAATAAATTCAGTATTGTATTCCTCGTCTTTCACATCAGATATGCAAGACCCAGTGTCACTGCTTTTCCCTTCAGTTTAACCAGGGTTGGTCTGTCTGCTTAAGCTGAATGTTCTTCTGACTCCTACTCCTTTCTAAAACTAACCCACTTCATCTGCTGCCTGAATAAAAAGCTTTCGCGTTAGTCACGACATCTCCCTGCACTGTTTTATTCACAAAGTTTGACAGAAAAATAGATGTTATGAAACCAACTTTTAATGCTTGATGGAAATAGGTCCGTACCTGTCTGGGCAGCTGTCCTTCTGTGAAACTGGAGGCAGTATTAAAGGTTCCAGTGCATTTTCACCCTACTTGATGTGTTGCCAGGCTTAGGTACCCACTGATCAGACCAAAGGCCATCAATGCTGGGTGGACCAAAGGCCCGTCAAAACCAGTACTCTGCCTCTGACAGTGGTCAATAGTAGGTGCGTTGGGGGAGAAGAGGAGAAAAGGACAAGTAAACCGTGGTGATTCCCCCCACAGTATGTTCCCACCTTGCCTCAGTCTGCTGCTTACAGAGTTCTCAAGCCAGATGTTGTCCTCACAGTTTTAAAAGCTCTGCAACTATTTTTCTTCTAGGATTTTGGTCATTTTATGAAGCAATTCACTTTCCACCCCATAGCATCCTAAATGAGTTAAACATACCCAACGATCATACAACACATAAACCACTTTCTTAATTTGCTTCAATTCTTCTGTCCAATAGCACTGAAATAGGTTGCCCAGAGAGGCTGTAGGATCCTGCATCCTTGGAGGTATTCAAAACCAGGCAAGACAAAGCCCTGATCTAAGCTGGCCCTGCTTAAAGACAGGGTTGGACGAGATTACCTCCAAATGTCCCTTTCAATCTAAATCATCCTGTCTTTATAGCTTCCCAGGGTGTCCACCACCTTTTTTTAGCAAGAAATAGTGAAACGCTTCTTTTACTTTCTTCTCACCGGTTGACCATGTCATTCATGATCCCATGAAGCACCACAAACCAATAGCCCCTCTGCTCTTGCCAGGTCTCTCTTTTCCAGACTCAAGGGGGATAACTCTATTTTGCCTCTTCCCATAAGAGAGGATGAGGTGCTGCAAGCCTTCACTCATTCTTGCTGCCCTTCTCTGAACCTTTATTCTACTTCATCCCTGCTGAGGCAGGAAGGAGGGACCAGAACTCCCGGCAGAGTTTAAGAGGTGAGCAAACCAGGCACTTTCTACCATGGGAAAGTGGTATTTCCAGACTATCAGCTAAACTTCTCCCAATAACCCCAGTCTGGTCAACTTTTTGAACGCCATGAACCAACATTTTCTCCATAATGACTCCTATTTCTCTATCTTGAACTTGTTCTTGATTGTAGTCCCATCTTATAGCATCCTCACTCCTCTAGTTTCCCCACTACTCCTCTTCGTCCTTGCACTTCCCCATCAGCTGGGGCAACGCTGGTGTTTGCAGGGCTGTATTGTAAACCAGACAGTCTCAGCAGCAGCTATCCCCGCACCAGAAAACTCTAGCTTGGAGGGGAAGGCTGCGGCTACCTCGCACGCCCGGCGCCTGTGG
>NW_009601866.1:0-32885 GCF_000690535.1 Cariama cristata | reverse complement strand
CGCCACCAGCCACCTCTGTTGCCCTGCCCTCTTGCCCCACAGCCCTGCCCCTCTCCTGCAGCACCTCCAGAGCCCCTCCAACAGTGTCCTGCCATGCTTCTGAGCACTCCTCAGCAGAAACTATCCCCACAAAAAAGAAAAAAAAAAAAAAAAAGAAGGTAACGGGTAGTTTTCTTCCATGTTTGATCATCCTTCCATGTTTGATCGTCCCTTTTTACTCAGTGCAAGTGAGGCTGCATCTCGAGTCCTGTGTTCAGTTTTGGGCCCCTCACCACAAGAAAGACCTTGAGGTGCTGGAGCAAGTCCAGAGAAGGGCAACGAAGGTGGGGAAGGGTCTGGAGCACAAGTCTGATGGGGAGCGGCTGAGGGAGCTGGGGGTGTTTGGTCTGGAGAAGAGGAGGCTGAGGGGAGACCTGATCGCTCTCTACAACCACCTGAAAGGAGGGTGTAGGGAGGTGGGGACTGGTCCCTTCTCCCTAGTAACCAGCGATAGGACAAAAGGAAACAGCCTCAAGTTGTGCCAGCGGAGGTTCAGGTTGGATATTAGGAAAAATTTCTTCATTGTAAGAGTCGTTAGGCATTGGAACGGACTCTCCCCAGGGAGGTGGTAGACTCACCATCCCTGGAGGTGTTCAAAAAATGTTTAGACGTGGTGCTTCAAGACATGGTTTAGTGGGCACGGTGGCGTTGGGTAGATGGTTGGACTAGAAGAACTTTGAGGTCTCTTCCAACCGTAATGATTCTATGATTCTGCATTAATACCTCAAAATGGCTCTGCGAAGGAGCAGAGAACATCCAAGCCAGCATAGGGGAGGGAGTGGGACTTCGGGAGAGGGGCAGATGGTGGCACATCACTGGAGCAACAGCCGTTAACATCAGCTTAGGCTGCTGTGGGACTGCAGCTGTGTGCACGCTCATCGGAGAGGAGCCCGTGGAAACTCATAGTCTGAGGAAGGAAGCTGCTAATGAGCATCTTTCCTTCTTCCCTTTCTCACATGCAAAAGTACAATTCCTTTAATGGTAACTGATAATAACTATAATATGTCATGATTACACCACATTTTTTTCCCAGCAAATCTTTGTTGGCTTTACATAAAGTCTGTCCTCACAAAGCTGTGTGAGGTGTATAACATAGAAGGCTGTCTTACAGCTAAATAAACTTAGGGAACTAAAACTACGTGATTGCGATCATACAGTCCATTAGGAGCAGGCAAGAAACAGGACTTAAAGGTCTCAGCTTTCATTAATTCTTTTAACCACTAGAAAAACTGCTCGTACAGAAGGAAGAATTTCTCCGTGTAATACTGCTGGGGAGGAGAGAGAGAAGCCTCATGCAACTGTCTGAAGTAGATATCTAATTTCTTTTTGCATTTTTCAGGTACCTTATCAATAGCCTTATCTTGTAGTATCTGGAGCTTTTCTTCCAAGTTCTCTTCCCTAAATAGGACGGCTCAGGTTAGATGCCTCACTCAGATAGAAAAAACAATTTTCTGTCTGGGCCAGACTACTCCTCTTTTTCAGATTTCTCTTCAGAAATCCCTTCAGACTTCTGTTCTGATTTCTCTTCAGAAATCTGAGAAAGATAAGCCCTGCTCTTCTAATAGGTATGGGGACATCCTCCTCCCAGCCAAGGGTCTCTGCTCTCCAGCTATCATCCCTGCTAGCAATCTTCATGGGCCTGAGTCAGGAAAGTATTTCAACATTTTAATATGTCTATCCCTGTCCAGGAAGGCACTGCAGTCAGGAACATTTGCACTCACTTGCAGACCCCCTGTACTGTCAGTGAACTCCTGTGGAAAATGAGTATCATACCCACAAGACAATAAAGCAGCATAAGTGTAACATAACTGGGGGGACTTTCATATTTGTCTAAGGTTTTAAATAGTCCATATTTTTATACCATATGACTTTGAAAATGATATTTGTTCATATAATTAGAGACTGTACTGTCACAAGGGAGCCAAATTCAGACTCTATGTGCAAACTGAACATTGTCGTTTCCTGGCATCTGCTTAAAATATATTCTTAGTGCACTCTTTTATAGGTTTCTTTCCCCCTCTCCTATTCAATATTCCAAGGTATTTTGGAAAAGTAAGGAAAGAAAATATTCTCCTACTCACTATAGCAGTTCCAATCCTACATACCTCTAAACATCAGCAAGAGAGAAAGTTTTTTCTGGACCCTCTGGGAGCGATAACCGCAGCAAAGACATCAGCAACAACCACTTCTATCTTTGCAGAACCTGATCGCAACCTGAACTGCCATCAGGAACGTAGACTGTCCCACCAAATGCTTTCCACTGATAGATTACAAAGTGAGTTAGGAAGAAAGGCAAGTATTACTGTTCCCATTTCACATTCACACAAGGGTACTGGTTTCCAGAGAAGTGAAGGGAGATATCTTGTGGGGAGAGGTCAGGAAGAGTAAAGTCATGGAAACGCACAAGGCTCATCAAAATCCCAAACCAAAGCATGACCCTTCCCTGGAGTATGTTGCCTCCTATGGAGTTTTCTGTCATCAGAGGACACCCTACCACCCTGTTACAGTACCCCAGTCCATTCCAGTAAAAGCAAGAAGAAAAAAATGGAGGTCATTCTCATTCCTAATCAATATTTTTCTGCTCTCTACCTTATGGCTTACATGTAAGCCATAGCCTACTTTTGCACCAGACGTTACTAAAAAGGAATGGTGCCACTTTACACTGAGCACCGTCGCTCCGACTCAGCCCAGGCCCACTGGACCTTCAGACCATGACTGCTCCCTAAGGCAGCACTGGGGCCTCTGACGGACCCCCAAAGCGGGGCTCCAACCACACTGCAGCACCTCTTTCCCCATACATTGAGCATGGAGGACATGATGACGGCTCCCATTGCTCCTCCAAAACGATCAGGCAAAGACAAATCCGGTTTCAATTTCAATTTTGATTTCAGGCTGCCCTGTATGTGACTGCATATTGGGCCTCCCATAAGAAACAGCAAGAGCTTTCCCTAGACTTTCCCAGGAAGGCCTTGTCCTGAAATAGTTGCAGAGAGGACAGCTGTACAAATCATTTTTCTATTAACGAAAACATGATGTGCAGAGCAACATGTTTGGCTCCAGAAACCAAAGATAAGGCAGGATGCGGGAATTGCCTCCCACCCTGGCGACGAACCCAGAACCACATCCTCTCTCTCAGGAACAACCCACTGTTTTTTCCTCTGCTGCCTACTACAGACCACGAGAATGGTGGACGTCCCACTCCAGTCTGAAAGGGATTGTTTACCCTGTTATGAATACCATGCCTTGGCAAAGTGGGATTTTGTAGCAGCCCACAACTAGTCGAATCACAGCCTCTGTAACTGGAGCGCAGAGCTGCACTCCCGCTCCGCGAGGGCTCCCTTCCCATCCCGCAGCAGTTTTCTGCTTCTGATAGTTCAACAACGTGCTCTTCAAAACAAAGACACAAATGTAACCACTTCTCCGCCCCTCTTGTTTTTAACTAGACAATGGTCTTTTCATATCCCCCAGATTAAAATATGTTAAGATGGCTTTGCTTAAATATGTACACTAATATACATATTTTCATGCTGAGACCATGTCTAATAAGCTCAGTCCTGCCTAACTGAACAACTTCTATCCAACAGGCATTGCTTAGGTAGATTTGCCAGGATTAAAATCCAAACTTGGAAAGAATTACCTGGATACCCTTCATTATTATGGCAGCATTCCTAGTAAATAAGGAATCATGGTTGGAGTTATAACAAAGTTATGTTGATTCCCATCTTCCTATATCAGCAATCGCACTAAAGCCCAGGACAAGTCTACCCTTAGGTGAGCAACTAGTGAGCATTCGATACCACTGGCATTCAGTTAGCAGCTCTTGTGCAAGCTCTGGAGGGACTCAGTTTCTACAGCGAGTATTATTCTCCCCAAAACAGGAGAAAACTCCATGAAGAGCAAGCCCTTTTACAGCTGTGATGGAGTCATACTCTCATCTATTCTAACAAAAGAAGGAAGCCAAGAACAGTCAGAGTTGACAATATAAATTAATCCCTCTTAATATTTGTCTTGCAGTTTGATTTCAAATGCCACTAACCTCCATTTGTTTAGAAACAATCAACTAGTCTCTATTTCAATAGTAGGTTTGTATGCTCTAGAATCAATTTTCCCTATTTGTACTCTCTTCCATCCCTTCACGAGTTTAATCGCCTTATTTAAAAATGTGCAAGAGCTATAAATATCAGAAAAAGCAAACCTTTCAGCCACGAGGCTGAGTGGAGACATGCATATCAGTAAACACATTTCCTGAGTAATAACACACTACGCAGTTTGTAAAATGCAATTACGCAGTAGCAACTCTTATCAGGAAACGTATTTACACTGATTCCTTGTAGCAATAGATCAAAGAACTTGTTTTACTGACCTATATCTGTATTTAATTATACAGCAGTTTCTTACATAAATAAGCAAATCGTCTTCCTTTTTCTGTATAATTTCCTACTAATGGACAGTAGTTTTCCTGACATGGATGCTTTACAAAGATTAATTTTTGAAAACTAAAACTGGTGTCTGAATTTAACATAAGTCATCGTTGGAAAATTGCAGACATCCGAAACATTTGCTGTCTGTAGAGGAAAAGAAGAGCAGTACACACAACGAGGCCACCATCCCTAGAGGAGACTAGCAGGTGGCCTTATCACAGAAAGAGTAGATTTTTTTTTTTCTCTTGTCTATGTTCTGTTTTGTGTCTATCCACCCATAAAACTTCCTAGAAAAGTGTAAGTAATATCCATCCAGCAGAAGAGGACTGAGGAGCATGCAAGACCCCAAAATTCTGGCTCCCAGCATTTGGTTCCCTGGCTTTAGCACCCAGGGGTGCACAGGGTTTCTCTACTTCCCAGCCATCCAACCAGACTGCCATTGAGACACAACTTCCACTATAGCCCAGCAGCCAATGGCCACTCCTTTATGGGGGATTTAAAACATTTTGTTTCTATTCTGCTTTAAAAAAATCCCCACAAACAGCATAAGGACTCCCCACATAGGGTACATCACCTTTGGACTGCTCCCCTCCATGCAGCCCTACTCATTTAAGGGCCCTGAATCATTTGGTTGCCTCAGCGCAGTCAGAAATACCTGCAAGCTCATTTGCAGTAATTAGCAGCATGCTCCAGACAGCATCAGCTGTGGTTTTCTGTGATTATTTGTGCCAAGAGCAGCTGGGCTGAGGAGAGGAGCCACAGGGATGAAGCTTTATTGAAGGCTGAGTGAGAAGGTCCAAGTCCACAGAGCAGCCCAAGGAACTACTCCTTTTACCTCCTATTCTCTAGAGCCGCTATGGAAATTTCGACAAAATAATTTTTGTTACAAAATGCCGACTTGTTAAAAACAGAGGTTTTTATGGAAATAAGGCAGTTAAAGTGAAACTTTCATTAAAAATAACAGCTTCTGTTGCTCCAGGAGCCAACGTATCTACTCTCCTGGAGTTGGACTAGGGGTTTCACTTTTAGGACTAGGTGTGCTCCTGATCAGCACTGTCTGATGGAAAGGAGAAGGCATCTTCTCCAAGCCCACCCACTGGAGCAGTTTCCACTTTTTATAAATAAAAACCACTTGGAGCAGAAGCATACATCTGAGTCTCCCTCACCCCAGAGGAATGCTCAAACCCACGCAGACAACACCTCTTAGAGAAGCGCAGGCAACTTAAATGGCCAGAGATATTTAAGGTGACCCACTGCAGAGCAGCTGATGTACTGGTGGCAGGGGAATCCCTCCCGGCACATGAGGAACCCAGCTCAAACCAACAAAGGGTTTAAATCTGTTTCTCCAATGGTCCCAATGTGAAGCACAAGCACCAGGCTAACCTGCTAGTCCAGAACAAACTTGCTGTTTTCCCTGTTTGGAGAATACTTCTAGAGACTTGATTCATCCCAGAACAGCATGGGAATATTTCCTACCCAGCTCTGTTGCCTAAATTTGTTCTTGAAAATAGCAGAACCAGTTACACTAAGGTTTCCTTTGACAAATTTAAAAGCAAGGTGGCAAAATGATAAATCTTGGATTATCTTAGTAATTACAGTTAATTCATTACAGCTAACCAAAAAATGCAGGGCATTCATTCGTGTTAACTCATCTTTCAGGCAAGGAGTTTTCTATGTCTGACACAGGCTTCATTTACGTGGAAAAATAAGTCATCTAACTTGTTTAAGTTAATAACATCAGAGGAAGAAAATAATCAATGCAAGTCCAAGTTGTGAAGGAATTTTGTGGATTTGAAGCAGTTTTACATGCCAGCAAAACCAAAACATCATCTGCAAGCTTCACAAAACCCTAAACTCAACTATCCCTAGTCTGTGGTTTTTATGGGAAAAGACATGATACAGTTATCAGTTGAATTGCGTGTGGAGGTTGATCTGTGTCAGCAGACACTGCCATATGTGGCTGGCTTTCCTGTCATTTCTTACAGAGATGCTCTGAAGTCTCTGAGTGACATTTACCAAGCCGTGCAGGACAGCGTCACGCATGTCCCATTAATCCTAAGAGGAGACGTATCGCTGCACTTTTTTTGAAAATTTCCATCAGAACTTACATTGTCTAAGCATTTTGCATTTTCAATGAGTGATGACTCAGAAATAGAATAAAAACTGATTATGGTTAATAGCTGAGCTTGCAGAATGTTTGAAGAAGTCATTTTTGCTTGAAAGAAGGAAAGAAGCTGCCAGTCAACAAAGACAACCATGGTTTGGAGTGCTGAAGAATATTTTATACCTATATCAAGTAAAAATCCCTTTTAGTGCTGTTCTGGGAGGAAGACTGGTTTGGGAGGCTGGTTTATTGAGCGATTATTTTCTCTAACCCAGAGTATTTCAATGTTTGCATTACGGACCCAGAAACATACACTTTGGAGGGACAGGAGCAATTTCCTAGTTCAGGGGTTCTGCAGTCACACAGGAAAAGCAATGAAGACCTGAGGACAAATGTCACCAAATATGTGGCACTTGTCCCTGCCCTTGCAGGTGCCTCCTGAAAGAAGCAGCCTCACCTCAAGTACCACATCAGCTCTCATTCCAGGGGGACATGCTATTGATGAACAACAGTTACCAAGGAAATCAAAACACTTGGACTCAATTTCCCAGAGAATAAGGAAGGCCACATAAGCTGGAAAATACGGTCCAGTAATTTTAAGTAAGCAGAAAACAATTAAAACGTTTTAGACACGGTTTAAAAACACACGCCAAATTGTTTCAGTTTAAAAACAGAAAGGTGGCCACTGTACCTCGTTATCTTCTACAAGCTAGGTTGTCTGGCCATTCTCCCTTCATGCAACACCTCACAATAGTCTTCACTATTGTTATTATTAACTTAAATAAAGACTTTTTTTTCATTAAAAAAACCCTTCCCAACTACCGGAATATTAAAGAAGTATTAGTTACTACTGTTGACAAAAAAAAAGAGTGATTTTTAAAATGATGTGTTGATCCATATATGCTAAACTGCGCTTTGAAACATGTTTGTGTGAGTTAACTAACACATTCTGAAAACATCACCATTTATTTTCTTAGTCCACATATGTCCTACAGGAGTTAATGAAAAAGAAAGGGGGAAGCCCAAGATATTAAAATGAAATCCAACAGATGTTGATGGATATAGTGGTCCCAAAGTGGGCACTGTTGCCCACACTGGCTATATCAGCTGACACTTCCTTGGCATTGTGGGGAAGGAGAGGGTCTGTGATGTGCTGTGTAATTTAATGTCAGGCAAACTGTAGCGTATTTTTGAGATCAGAACCTAGCATTTGTAATAACCAGGTTGTTCATTTAACAGGTACTGACTTACTAAGTAAATTAAAGACTGAGGTGGCAACAATGATAAGCAGTAAATTTGTTTGTTCAGTAGGGAGCTGAAACCTGTCGGCTCAGGCTTTGATCAAGTTAAATTGAGAGGTTTCAAAGTACACACAGGAAATGCTCCAACAGATTAACTTTGTCCCTGGAGGTTTGTCCTAGCCACTTTTCAGCCTTCTGCACTCTGTTATCTGTTTCGGCAATTCTGTAACCTTAAACTCGGAGAATCCATGGAGAAAAGTGACAGTGATAAAGGTCAAGAGTTGACTTCTAGGGTGATAGACAACATAAAGTCTTGGTCTTAAGAGTTAGGCTATTGGGCAGCTGTTGGTCCTTTACAAAAAAAAGAAAAAAAAAAAGGAAAACAAATGGAAAATTAAGTGGGTTTAAAAAAACATTTGCTTTAAATGCAGTTAAGATGGTAAATCATTACTGCAAAGCAGTATCTCCACATGCTGCAGAGATCAGTACTCTGAAGCCTGGCTCCTGAAAGAGCCTCAGACTTGATTGACTTCAGACCAAAGAAGGAACAAGCTTTCCCTGAAACGCTCCCCGTGGACAGGCGTTTATAAATAAACACTTTCTTACGAGTGGGTTCTCCACTGTCTGGAACGGTGCCTGTTCACACTGCAGCCTACTACTCTGTGAGAGGACTGCCTGGCAGGTTATCTTCACAAAGCTTGTAGGAACTTGAATTTTTTTTGAGAGAGAGAGATCAATTGGTTGAAATTTGTCAATAGGTTCAAAAGATTTTGGGGGTGTGGAAGTGACGGAGATACAAGCGTATGCAGCAGGATTGCGTAAGCCTCGTTTCTGCAGGAATCAGGAATAAAGCGTTGCAGCAATACAAAAATAAATAACTAAGCAGGCATAGTTCCTACCAAATACCAGCAGCTACCCAAAACTTCGCTTCTGCTGAGGGCAAAAGGAAGGGGGAGAGTTGTCATTTTCCTTAGTGTTCAAGTATTTTAGCCTGTGATACCTACTTCTGGAGAAGTGAGGATATTTCACACATAAAAACATTTCTTTTCTCTCTGAAATAAGGAACACAGTATCTTTTTATCCTATGAGGGAAAACCAAAATCTCCAGAAACTGGCAGAGGAAATCGCATTTTTCTGTTGCCAGTCATTCATTTAATTCATGGGAGCAATACAGATTTATTTGTTGAACTCAACGCTACTAATGCTGACTTTTGTCCATCGTACGCAGTATTTAAAGCTGACAAGCTGATATCAATGCAAACACAACTACATAGACCGGAGAGGTACCTACGTCTGTACGATGAGATAGCCTCCATGGCCATAATACTTCAGAGTCTCCCAGCCTGACCCTAAAGGGAGCTAACTGGCAAAATCACACTCTAGTTACTAAATCTGAATTAACTACCAGCACAGTTAGTACACAGCATCTCATACATAATTCAGAAGTTAACTTCTATAAAATCCCTTGCAAAAATATGCCACTGAGGTGGCTTTTTACTGTATTTGAAAAAGATCTAGTTTATTTAAAAAATAATCTAGTATTCTAAGAATAGTAAAGACAGCAATTTTGCAGTATTGAAGAATATAATAATTTCTTATTTTATTGATGACCTATGGCACTATAGAAACAGAGAATTATTTTCTCTTCGATATAGCTGAAAAATCCTGCTGTTTGGCAGAGCACAACCCCTAACCCAGGGAAGTGACCTATTGACTGAAAAGCAACAGCAAAGCTAACCGACCTACTAGCCCAGTTAATTTCTCTGATATACATCCCTTTTGTAGGAGTTAAATATTAGAAACTTGAAGTACAATCCCAGAATCCCACAAATACCTGCTCCTCTCCATTTTCAGTTTGACTTTGTTTTTAAACAGTACTGTCTTCCCATCTATCTTGTAGTCTTTAAGTCCTGTCACATGTAAGATATTTCCCTTTAAAGAAGAACATATGTACAAACAAGAAATTTTCATTCTCTCTGATAACTTGGGACGGTGACCGTGACTGCAGCTGATTACTGTGCCCAGGGTAATATGCCATGGTGGATATGGTACATATTTGTCACTGAATAGCTAGGTTAAAATTCAAATGGTTACTGCGTGTTTCTTCTCTTATTTAGTGTCTTTATTCGCACTCTTATCTCTACACGGTCTTCTGGACAATCCCTTTGCTCTTACAGTTTTCCTGACCCCTTCATTATCCTACATTAACTTCTTGTTAAAGACTTCCCTGCTGTGAAACCTAGAAACTTTCTTCCTTCCCCCAGTGAGATCTTAACTTAGAAAGAACAGTTATAGCAATAATTCAATTGGGGGAAGAAAAAAAAACAACCCACAGCTGCTTAGCCATGCTATTCAGCATTACTCTCTTTTTTTTTTTGCAACCTTCTTCCTTAAATTTTTCACTTTTTTTAGCAATGGAAGCTGTGTGGAGCGGAACTTTGGTTCTCGTCTTTGTTGAAAACACATAACACTAATTATTCATGCAAAAGCAGTTCTAAATTTAAACGAAAAGTAAACTGTAACCTGAAATCACTCTTTAGAGCTAACAATCACTTCAGACAATTCATAGCAGTTTTGACTGTAAGTATACAAGCTTAGCTTCTTGCTTGAGACAGATCAGAAATACTCCCAAAATAAACTTTCCTACAGTATTTCCATCAAAACCATAAGAAGAGGTAGAGATGAAAAATCTTCGAAGTCTGTTGCACCAAGGCAAGAGGTCAAAGTGCTTCTACAAATTGGTAAAGAAGACATGTTTTATCAGTGACACTGCAATTACGGTGGTTTGATTTCTGTTTGTAGGACAAGGTCCTCTCATTGATGGAGAACCTACCAGGCATGGAAAGAAAGGGATCTTTGTCTGGGCAGCAGCACATGACAGGCATCCTTGTGACCGGCCGACGGACACAGCCCAGGCTGTCATCGCTGGGGCTCTCCCAGCCCTTGCTCCGCTCCGCTCCCGTGAGCTGGAGCTTGTTCAGCTCTTCACCAAAAAAAACCCAACAAACCCAAAAAAGCCAAGCCACGACAGCAGCCTTTGAAAGAGGTGGCTGTGTTCAGGGTCAAAATGTATAAGTAAATAAAGCAAGCAAGCACAAACTACAGCCTCCAGGGCAGTGCTTGGCCACGTTGCTCCCAGAACAAGCCTGTTTCTAGATTGCAGCAGGTATCTTTCTCAGAGCTGAAGGACTCTCCAAGGAAGTGATTTCTTCTTTTTTTTTTTTCCCTCAGGCATTTCAATGGGAAAGTTAAAAATAAATTAAACAAATCAAAGCCTTTTGGCTGCTGCTGTTTCAGCTGATGCATCCTCTAGCAAAACACAAGCCTGAAATGGTGCCTGAGAGCTCTTCACAAGAGAAAAGGGGCTTCTCCACCCAGTATTTTACAAATGCAGCCTTCCTTCCTTATGATTTTGAGTAATGTTTTGCTTCTGAATGTTTATGTTTCCCAGCTATCAGTGAATATATGAAATGGCTCTTCTGTGCAGTAGGAAGCAACCTAACAAGCCTGAGCTCCACAAAGCTGCTGAGGGAGAGTTTACAAATGTTTGGAGAGCTCATGCAAGAGCAACCCAGGCAGATGGTACCGCTCAAGGGAGTCTTCTGCCGGAGCTGGGGACAGCACCGTACCTGGAGAGGAACAGGTAACCAACCTGAGGAAACGGGGCACCTTAACTTCCAGCTGGATGTAGGTACCCAAACCTGTGGTCTTGGTTGCGGTCCTGCTAGGTCTAAGGGAAAATCTATAGGCAAAAGAAGGTAAGGTGGGCTGATCTGGGATTTACAGGGATGCTCTTACCCTAATTAGGCACTACAGGAAGTGGATGAATGGAGGAATAAATAATGTGTTCAAACAATAGAGAGTTGGGGAAGAAAATAATCTCCTTGGGGTTCAAATAGTATCAAATTCTTGGTTTTATCTGTGGAGAAAGGCACAGAACTTATTGGTTGGGGACAAAACTATGTTGGAGGAGACTAAAGGGACTGAAAATGACTTTCCAGGAAGGGGAGAAGCACCAACAGGCAGTGAAGAGAGGTAAAAGAGTCCAACCTCAACACAGTCTCCCCAAAGAAATCCAATTCAGCTCTTGCAGGGAGGGAAGTTTAGCTCTCCTTCCACGGCAGAAGCTAAAAGAGAGGCTGGAGAGGTGCGTTGCTCTGTTCGATACAGAGCCAGCAGAAAAAGCTACTGTGTACATGAACTTCCCGGCCACTGTAGGATGACAGGCTGAACACCACATTTATAAGCGGTCCAAAAAGAAGCAAATAGTGTTTTGAAAGTCCTCTCGTACTAGCTATTTTCCTGTGTTTTTGCAAGAATGGAGTGGCACAAGTGCCATTAATAAAAAGCCCCCTGCCATCAGAGATGATATAAGGATGAATTCAATACTGCCCTTAGGCATTTCACAGGAGGACAAAACACATCTTTGATGGTATAATGGCTTTACATACAGGACATTTTAATAAAAAGGGAAACAGAAGAAGAGTACAGCCAAAGGCTGCTGCCTTACTGGTCAAGGCAGAGGTTCAAAGTTCATTTCACAAAGTCTATTTCACTGCCCAAAATTTTAGTCTGGGAGTACTCAAGAGCAGCCTGTGAGCAAACTGTGCGGGGACAGCCAGTCCCCAAAGGATGCAGCTCCTAACAGACTGCCTGAGAAACAGAAGCAGTTGATGAGAACCTGAAGATTGGGAGTGAGATGACAATACGGACAAAATTAATTTGTCCACAGACATCCCCCAAGGATTGAACCTGTCCCTCCCACAATTTTATGGCTCACGTTAGGAGGTGAAATCGTCTACATCATGCACATTAAAAAAACTTAGAAACAGCATGGTCAAGGAAAAGAAGGGGCACTGGTCCTAGTCTATAGACTGCCTATAGGCAAGTTGTTGCCATTGCTAAAATGGCCCCAGCAAATCACCTTCCTCTTAAGTTGTACTCTCCTATAGCTACAATATAGGAACCAGAAATGGAATATGAGCTCAGGAAAAGCCTGGTCACTTTCTTTAAAGCACAGAGTTCCCAAATGCACAATTTTGAAACAGTCTCAAAATCATTTAATAAGAGAAAAAATATCTGCCCAGATATGATTTCTCCAGAGGCAAAGGGACTGCAGGCACTGTTCCTCTCTTGCATATGAATAGACCTGCATCTGCATCACTGTGCTGATGGGATGTGCATCATTCTTTGGCTATGGAGGAAGTCTTTAAGCAAACTACACTTGGGAAACTGCTTTGTCAAAAGCAAAGTAAACTTTGCAACCCAAACTATACACGTACCAGTTTAAAAGGGAAGAAAGTAAAAGGTTGTTCAGCTTCAGAATGAAACATGAAAAACATTTATCACAGAGCCGGCTGAGGACAAGATCACGTACAAAGTCTTCCAGGTTCCTAGTACAGAGGCTGTGATGGCATGCTCGTGGCACTGCTACCCAGGGAAGGGAGAGCACTCGGGACTAGACAGAGCTCTGTTCAAAGACATGGGAGGGTGATTAGGGAGAAAAAATGGTTAAATAGCAGTTACAACAGTTAGGGATTGAAAAATCAAGAAGATCCAGGAGTGTTTTAGAGCAGGTTGGTGTGAAGATCAGCACTGAAGGTGCTCCTAAGGTTCACAGCAGATACCAAAATGCTGATCGAGAGGAGCAAGAGAGGCCATGGAAATTGTCTAGGCCTCCAACTTTCCTTTCCTCACCCTCAAGGAAGACAGAAGTACTCCTTAGTTACCCTGCATCAGGGATTCGCTCACATCATTTTGCAAGGTAGTGTTATCACCAGTGGCAGCTCCCTGTCCTGGACTGCTCATCTCTTGGAAATGGCTTGTTTATGAACTCTTGCCCTCAATTCCCTGAGATAGCCTTGCTACTGCTAACCTCGTAGTTATACATAGCAAATCCATTCCTGCCAGATGCAGTCAGTCTGGTAGAGCAGGGCAGATAGCTGCAGCTTGGCATGCAAGACATCAAGCAGTTCGTAGTGTGGTACGGGACTTGATAGGTAACGACTCTGCCCCACTGCCTCCGAGCCCGGTGCACCAGTGAAACAGTGCCAGCACCACTACACACAGAGGCAAAAGCAGACTGGCCTACCCTTCACATGGCGGGGACCACAGAATTGACTCAGAGGAGAGGACACTTGGCCACCGCTCTGCCCAGGAAGACCTAGGGCAGGTAGGGTCTGTAGAAGCAGGCAGCTGAGCCTGGCAAGGGGATGCACCAGAACGAACGCCAAAGGGGCTCTAGGTCACCATGAACACCCTCCAGAGACTGCATGTCCTTCAAATGCTTTCAATTTCCCTTCAAAATTATACCTTGGGATCATGCCTGTTGGCCAGAGCGGGAAGGGAGACGTGCCCAGTGGTACCCTACGAAGGTCACGCTGGGCAGAGAGGGATGCCGGACTGGGCTTCTCACACAGCTCTCAAAACCTGCCGGGCACAGGCAGACCAACAACCAGCTCCTCACCAGGACACCCTGCTCGACCATCCTCCAGTGGCCACTATCTCCTGCTGCTTCATCACCAACCGCCCAGCTTCCCAACCATGGGTGCCAGGCAGCACCCAGGGCATGGGGCCAGCCGGTCTTCTCCCCCGATCAGTTCCCCAGCTGTGAGGTGTTCCTCCACCTCCCTCCAAAATCCCGCAGCGGTCTAGCACATGAGGAACGCAGCATGGGGCTGGCTACCCTCAGGCTTCCCGGCCCTTCAAGAGGAAGGCGGCAGGCCCTCTTACACCATCCTTCAATAATTTACCAGACAGGCACTAACAGCTTCCCCCTCTGTTGCAACAAGCAAGTAAAAAAACCAGCACAGCAGAAGCATCCATCTCTGACATTCCTGCAGGTTTTCTGTAATGGATCACTTTTGATTAA
Organism: Cariama cristata; assembly: GCF_000690535.1. Classification (NCBI taxonomy): domain Eukaryota; kingdom Metazoa; phylum Chordata; class Aves; order Cariamiformes; family Cariamidae; genus Cariama; species Cariama cristata. The sequence goes on along the minus strand of NW_009601866.1, from coordinate 18,209 downwards.
TTAGAGAAACAAGTTTGAAACAGCCTGCAGGATACCTGGTGTGTGCTTGTGTCTCAAACTGGAACAGGAAACTTCATCTCTCTCTAAAACACGAACATAAAAACTTTTCACTTATTGTTTCCACTTTCACAGGGGTACTCTTTTCTCTGCTATCCATGCAGAAAAGAAAAACATATCTAAAACATCTTTGTTATCCTGCTAGACATAAAAATGCAAAAAATGTTTTTGGTTCACCTTTCCCTCTCTGACCTGTGAGTGCAGAGCCATTGCTCAACAAAACATAGCACAAACACACAGCATACAATTTCTCCTGTAGGTTTACTGTCTGGTTTCATCAGTTAAAAACTGAGCCAGGGACTGGCTTCCTACAGCTTGTTACTATTCTGACACTTGAAGACTGCTTGTAAGCACAGATTATCTTTGACAGAGTCCCACGATGCTGAATGTGGTACCAATCTCAGCCTGCACGTGCAACACCGATCCTGGAGTCTCTTGAACAGCAACACGCACAGTGAAGAAAATGTCTTAAGATGCTCACTCGGGGACTTTTTGTTAATTTTATTCTATGTTGCCCAAACCACAAAAAAAAAAAAATAATCAAAAAAAACTGTTAAAGACAGCAACTTTCTCCATTTTTTTTTTTTTTCCTCAGGAATTAGTCTAAGGCCTTGCACACTTTCCCACGCTCACAGATTGCAGGTTATAAATGCGTGGGAGTAATGCAGTTTCGATCAGTCAGGTAGGCTGGGTTTCTGTTAGTTGGCTGCATACCTTTGAGCCCTATCAGCACACAGTGATCAGTGGAATTCCTGGCATTTTTGTCATAGCATCAGAGGCAGTACTTTACAGAGTAAATACCAATGACCTGCTGTTCTGTCAGGGCTCTGTACTTACCTTTTATTTTCAAGTCAAAGGTTAGGCCTATTTATGTAAATCCTCAGCCATGGGCCAAGTAATCTGACCTCTTGGTTTTCATTCTCCTAATTGTTGCAGGTATTTTTCTTGAAAAGTTTGGGCAGTTAAAGCTAGGGATCTTTTTTAAGGCGCCTTTGAAGGGCTCTAGGGGCTTTCATAGCCCACCCAGTTTGCAAAGTGGAAACATCAGTGACCTGATGCCCTGGGCACTTATTTAAAATTCATTACCAGGAAATAAGGTTTTGATATATAGCCCCTCCGTTCTGAAGAATATCTTAGGGAACACATGCATGCCATTTTTTACTTTGGATTACGTGATCGCTGAAGCCACATAGAGAGGCAATAACAAATTATACTCCTGTTTGCCCTTCATTTCTAATAAGAACGTTATTCAGCTGTAGATAGTTTTGACTTTCCACATGCTGGCCACTGCCTACAATTCCTTTGTTACACACTTTGCCCTGTCATTTTATTCATAAAAGGGAGTCCAAAGCTGTATGACATGAAAAAGAAACCTACTGGTTTCCAACCCTTTTCTCTGAGATTCAGCACTGGTTACATTCTAAGATTAAAAAGCAAGATTAATATCTCCTGAATAAGAGAGAAATACAGCTAGTTTACTCGTACATAAAGAGTAGAGCTACTCTAGATTTTGTCCTGTCACCTATGGGCATAGAAGCTACATATTTCCCGTATGACCAAGAGCAGCTATAGATAACTCCATTGTGGGAGTTACTCTCTCCCTTTTTCAGGTATATTAGAATACGAAATCCTTATCAGATCATTATTTCCTCTTCTGACCATGGATAATCCACATAAAATGCATGCTATCACATTTCAGCATTTAAATCTGCCCTATTCTTGCTCCCATTAAATGTCACTTTAAGGTATGCACTGGAAAAGTGTAATTAATATAAGAAGAATATTTTCTTTAAATGGTGCTGGTACCAGAGCTCATGCTGCCATCTGAACGCAGCAGCTCTAAACTGGAATTTGGCTTCTGCATTTTAGGCCTGTGGGGACTGAATGTACAATCAAGAGAGCTGAAGTTTCAACTTCTGGGGCATTCATTATATGGCTAATTCTCCAGGTGTATTCCCTTTTAATTATTGGAATAGTCATTTATCCAGTCCTGGTGAAAAAGGGATTCCAAGAAACCAGGCTAAGTGAAAAGCACCATTTACATTCTTCACTGCTATGTGCTATTGCCTCGAATTACAATGTTCGTTTTTTCAACCCCCAGGTAACTACCACCTCATTCTGAGGAAAAAAAAATAAAAATTTCCTGCATCCCATACCCAGCAACAAAGAAACACTGAGAAAACATTAAGGAAGGAAGGTCAAGTCTCTGCATCTGAAACCATTAGTAGCTAAAGCACGTAGGGTGGGCTAGAGTTAACAGAAATTGCTAAGGCAAACAGATGAGAGATGGAGACTTAAATAACGATGATGGCGAGCAAGTGGAAATAGGAGTTAAACTGTCAGAAAAGGTGAAATTACAGGCAGGCTCTCAGGCCTTCACAAAATGCGGAACTCTAGCTTAGGAGAGAAATTTTTTGTTGGGACTTCTCCCCACCTTTCACCATTTCACAGGCCACTTCCCACGCTCAGCTACAATTGCTCAATATCTCTGCAGCAACCACAACTATTACTTACATGCCAAATTTTGGAAATACTTTTACTTTCTTTGAACTGAAGGAGTCAGCATCATTTGGTAAGGCAAGTTCCCAGGGCACACCATTTGAGACCATGCTCTGAAGCACTGCTTCCTACTAGTAAACCCAAAAGTGCACATTTTTATTGATACTTCTGGACCCCTTAAAGGAGGACACAGGGCCAAATCATTACCACGCTGAGCTCTATTGCTTTTTTCGCATAGCCATCTTCCTAACATCAAATAGAAGTGAATGCACAGCCTACCTATGCCCAGAGGATAAGCGATGTTACTAGGATTGACCACAAGCCCTTTTAGCACATGTGGTCAAACTCTCCGTGCCTCTGCCAGCCTTACCTCCACCAACACTGACTGCATAGCATACGTCGAGCTACAAAACAGCCCAGGAGATGGCATAAAAGAAAGCCCATGGTGTCGGGAATGGTAAGACCTTCTCTCCTTGGGACCAGCCAGCACGGGATGAGGCTGGGACACTGACACCAATCCATTTGCCTTCCCAAGATATGCCCAAATTAAGTTAGCATTCCCCCAACTGCACTGCAGGGTGTCTTTGGACCTCTCTCTATGCCTTCGTTGCCTTGACCTGAGTGGGAGCCTTCAGGGCGGTGGGATTTAAGCCTTCCAAGCTGAGACCCACAGCATTGCACAAACCCAGATGGACACATGCTGCTGCACGCAAAGTCCAGCCTCTCTGAGCACACTCTGACCATGAAGGAGAAAGCAGGTCCAGCAGTACGCAGATGCACTACAAAATAATTTCAGTTAAAGAGTCCATACTCAGATCAACTTGGATATAAAATACATACGGGGACTGAAGGCCTATAAGCAGATGCCATGGAGCAGGAGGAAGGATAAACTGCTGTAGGTTGAGGTTCTCCAAGAGCTCAACTAATCCAAGTCCCACCATTTCATTCTCATCCCAGCCACAAATTCCAGCTAGCTCTTGCATGCCAGTACTAGGCCTTGCTATGACCCTGCCGTGAGCTGGTTCAGGGAGTTAAAGCAGGTAAAAAGTAACTGCAGGAAAAAGCAGTAGTCTTCAATCTGTTTAGTTCCCTGAACTGGCTCAGGACAAGATCAGGCAAATATCAGTGCTGGCAAGGAGAGAGGGAGCAAGGTGCAGGACCCAACTGTAGTAGCTCCAACTTAGATAGACCTAAATCACCTTGTACACGTGCTCCTGGGCAGAAAGCTAATCTAGTCTGTGTAGCATCACAAGCATAAAGTAATTCCCCAAGCTACTGCTCACGTTTCTATTTACTCAGCAAGCCCCTTCAGAAGAGTGCATGAGGACGCATCTTTCTGAGGCAACAAACATTTTTATTCCACGCAGAAAAAAGCATCTTGTTCCGCACACCTCTCAAATATGATCACCAGCTAAGCCTACAACCTGCTTGACCCTTCATTTTTCCGCTGGGCCCCTAACCAGATGTAAGAGCTGAACTCCAAGGGCTGTTAAGCAGTCAGCTGATCAGACCTCTGCCAACTTTTACAGGCTTGTTGAAAGACAAAAAAGAGCATTCCAGTTCAGCTCAGTTGGCCTAGTTAAACCACAGCATTCCCAACTGAATCCAGCAGGTTTTGACTCAGCGCTATTGTTCTTGTGCTCTTAAGCACATGGTAGACACAACTCTTACTTACTTCTTTTTTGGTTGTTTTGTTTTGTTCTAAAGCCTCAACTCTCATTCTCTCCCATTCCTGGCAACGTTTTGTAGGATTTTGTGTTTTAAACACACGGTGCTCAGAACCAACGTTTCTTCTACAGATAGTTCTACTTCCATCCGTAGACATCCCTTTTCTCGTTAGTGAGATCTTATGCCACTTTTGACTAAAAGATATATGATCCTTGACAGAATCTTGGCCTTACTCCAGAAAAGCACACCATCTTATTTAATGTCCATGTAAGCCTCTCTGGAAGTCACAGATAGAGACGTAAGCCATTTCCCATTGATATCTCATTTACCAGTGAAAATTTTTTAAAGTTTACCTCAGATGTCCACCTCCATACTATAAGCTAACTTAAATTTTCCTACTTACTCTGTCACAAGGTTTTTGATTTTGTTATGTACAAAGCTAGTTGTGCATATGGTGTACCCAGCAGCCTACCCATTGACTCAGTTATCAAGTTTAAAACACCATCATGATCCTCATATGGTGCTTACTAGTGTAACACCACCCGTTTTGTCTTCTTGATCAAAGGCACAGAAAACTTATCCCATGTCCTACTGCAGCCATAACATTTTGTACACTTCCCGAACACAGCCCAGATCCCACAACTACAGATTATGCCCTCGGGAGCCCCACTCGTGCAACCAAAGCCATATTCGCCAGACACTGATGCACTCACAGCCCTGATCCCCCGGCATGACCTCTGGCTGTGTGCTGCCTATGGGATGCTCAGTTCCCCAGGGCACCTCGTAGTCTTGGTCCCGTAGCCATCCCAACCAGCGTACTTGCTGCACCTCAGCTCCTTCCCTGCCTGCGTGCACCCAGGTTTCCTTCTCAAGGAAAGCAGGGTACACACTGGCATGGAGGAAACCAGCATGTCCACACAAGGAGACGTGTGGCCAGAAGCCACGGCTGTGTGGTGCACTGCAATGTATCCTGCAATGTACAAACAGTCCTTGTGTTTGGGACAAAAATCTTCCCTCAGAGAAGGTGTGTGACAGCACAAGCAGAAATACCTGTGCAAGCTTGCACAGCTGCCTTAATCCTGTGACACAGCCGCTCCTAGATCTTGATCTAAACACCCTCCTTACATCCACATGCCTTTCCTCTCTTTCACTCTCTGCCAGTGGTCTGAACAACCAATCTGGGCTTTAACCAGAAGTTCATACATGGAAGAAAGGGAAGGGTTTCCAGCCCTGCCTTCACACTGTTTGGCTTGGGGTGTGAAATAAGGCTTCATTCCCAGGGGAGATATTTGGGTCACAGTCAGTGATGGAGATGACCTACTTCAGTATCCTTGGGAATTACTTTTACTCTCCATTTCTTACTCAAGAGCCAGGCCCAGGCACATGTATTACCGCAATATTGCAATTGTCCCAGTAAAACCTGCCAGCCCTGACTGATCTTGGCAGCCCTCCTAATACCCCTGGAACCATTCACCCCTTCTGCCTGGGCTGCTGGCATGAGAATAGATAGAGCATCTCGGCAAGCCGCACCATGCCACCCTTGCCCTTTGGTACATGCGTGGGATCAGCCCATTACGGAGGGCCATTTCAGCATATGCCACGCAATTATGTCGATATCAAGACACAGTGGATTTCTCTCCAACGTAACTTCACCAAATCAAGAAAAACGTCCTACTTCCTACAGCAGTCAGTTGACTCCCTTTACCCCTGATACAGCATTAACCTTCTCCACTCCAGCAACCTACTCACCAAATTGCTGATAGCCGCTAATTAAAAAGGTTTTGAACTGACTGCAAAACTGGACTGAGGGAAATAATGAGTATCACTGCTGTAGACATGAATTTTAATTTGGATTTCTGAAGTAGGCAATCACAGTTTATATAGAAATATACACAGACATACATCTTTACTTGCATGTTTTTGTTTATTACACCGAGCATGGCCCTCCTACTTGCAGGTATGGAGAGAATAACACAGCTTGGGAATTCAAAATTCGGATGCCAAGTGGAAGCTGAAGAATTTTTAATCCTTTAAAATTGCTCCTTCCACAACCTAGGAAGAAGTCCATTTTGCAGGATTCCCCCAGGGAGGACAGACTGCTTAAGGGAGATTTCTTCCACCCTGGTCTCTGATGACAAGATCGTGGCTCTGGGCCCATTGTTGAAAGTAGCTATGGTTTTGAAGCTCAGAGCCAGAGGTAATAAAGTCTTTGAAAAGAGGAGCTAATGTCAGCTCTCAACTGGATGACTCAGGACGTTTCAGTTTTCTCCTGAAGAGCTCTGGATTTAATCTGTTCATGTTTTCACACCCCAAAATGAAGCAGATTCAGAAACTGAAGTCTGGTCTTGATGGCAGAAAAAAACGCTTGAAATGCAACTTGAGTGAACCCTAGAGGCTCAATACACAGAAGGTACCTTCTTCAGCAGCAACAGAAAATATCATGCTTAGGTTACAGAAAAGATGCAGTCCTTGTTCTTTGAAGACAATTTCAAATCCCATTTTTCACATAAGAAATAAATGAGAAATTTTGTGAAAAGAAAAGAAACTGCAATTTGCTGGGACCTGGCAGAACTGACTGCAGCACTGCACAGATCTATTCTGTCCTTTTTATAAAGGGACAAAATGTCTCTCCAAAAAGGCTTCCTCCATTCATTTCTACCCAGGCATGGCTTACATCCCCCTTTCTAAGCACAGAGCCTCATTTCCCTAAGACGTCATTCTGCCTCCTCACAAGTGAAGTTCTTCCCCATTTACTTCCCCCTTAAACAAATAAACAAATCAAAGGAAGATATTTTTTCTACATTTGTTTTCTATCTGGCTATGAATTAATTAATTTAAACTGATAGATCAGAGGTGGATTGTTGGTTTTCTAAGATCTTATCATTCAAATCTTAGTTTATACAAAATGAGCAAGAGAAGTCAACTATGCCTCAGTCATCGGGGTTTTCAGGGGGAAGGGAGAAATGGAGACAGTTTTCTAAAATCTGGTTTAGATTCATCTCAGAGGCAAATTACTTTTCCTTCACTCTAGCAAATCAAGGTATAGAACCGTACTGTCCCCAGTCTCTTTTTTAAAGGATTTCAACAAGAGATATGAACTGCGCCTTCATTTTCAATCTATAGGAGAGCTACAGAAGTGTTTCTTTAAAGGAAAGAGGCGTTAAGATATGTTATTGAAATGTGGGAAAATAAATAACTTTTATCCCTCATGATCAATATCACTAAAGGCGAGGATACTGTCAGAAGCACAGACCTGAGACAGAGCTGAAACTCCCCCTGTTGGCATCTGGTACTCAAGCAAGGGCAATACCTGAGAGCCATCTTTCCCATGTCTTCACAAATCTTTGGGGATTTATTTCAAATGAACAAGTACAAATCCTCAGTTATTTGTTCCTTAATGCCAGCCAGGACAGAAAGTAGCCAGATCCTCTAAAATCTGTGCCACGGTTTCTCCCTACACCTCGTGCTTGGCAAACTGTGAGATCTGAAAGTGGAATATACCCACGTAACGGTGCAGGCTGCTGAGGAGGGGCTGCAAAGTAAGATGGAAAATTAACCACGGGGTGCAGTTCAGTGAAAAATCAAACATTAAAGGAAAAGTAACCTCAAGCCATCCTGAGAGCCTGGGGAGGAGGGGGCAATGCCTGCTCAGGAGAGATGCCGGGCATCAGGCAGTGCTTTTGCAAACAGCCCGTGAATTTATCCTTGGGTTCACAAGGCGGTGATGACACTATCAGTCAATTCAGCCATCATCAAAAAAATCCACAGATAAACAAATTGATCTATGGAGCTGGTCCCTATCCAATGGCAGAAAAAAAAAAAAAAAACACAACACACACCAAAACCAGAGGAAGAATTACAGGCATTAGTCTGGCTACGGGTAGAAAATTACTAAAGTCATCAAATCCACCTAATAAGCCCATTCTGTGTCAGGAAAGCTACATATCCCAGAGGGATTCTTCAGGGACCAAGTTTCAGTCCTGCCAACTGCATTTGCTGTCATTTGGAGCAAATTCCTACAGTCCTTCCTTTTTTTTTTTTTCCCCTGCCATAATTAACTTCCCAGACCATCTTTATACACGTGGATTAGGGTTAGCACAGGCAGTGCTGTTCGCCTGCAGACTGAACATATGCTGTGGGTCTTCTTGTTCCTTCCCTGTATCTAATGGACCTTCTAACTCTCGAAATTCAGAGGAATGCATCTGAGGATGCCAAAGACAAGAACTAACAAGACTGTTAGCACTACAGAGCCAATACAACTGCGAGAAAACAAATCAGCGCCTATTCTGCCATGTGGACCACCACACCTACATCTGCTAACCTGCTGAGTGTAGAAACGTTACTTTTGACATTGCTGTCAAAACCATACAGATACTGTTTGATGGTCGAGTGTCTGTTGTTTGCCAATGTAAGAAATGTAAGCAGATTGCTGTTCCAAACATGTTGTGGAAATTATCGTATGAAAGTCCTCTTTATATAAAATAACGTCACCACGACATGGTTGAGTGAGGAATTTGTGTGACTGTGGAAAGGGTTGGGCAGCACAGCCTTGTGACATGTGAGATCTGGGAGGAGACATCCCACCTCTCTCATAAAAAGCAGGAGATACAGAAGATTGCCTTAAGCCATATCCAGTCTATTCTTTCCAAGGGAGGAAGCACTTTGCAGTTGGGGTCAAACTCTGTGCCTCAACGCATACGGAACGCGTCCTTTCCTCTACAGCAGTCCTACCGACCCAAACGCAGACCCTGGAGGAGCGAAGTGCTACCCACAATGACTACAGATGGCACAATCTCCTTCTGCTGGATTCACCCTGCATTTCTGCAGTTCCTGCTGTAGCTGTGCTACGCTAGCAGGAGGTCTGCTCTGATCTTTCTCTTCTTGTGAAATCATTATCCCAGGAAAAGCTAGGCAGTCATTAAATATTAAATGAAATTAAACTCAGTACATGGAGTTGTTCTGACAATTCATTTTACTGACAGCAGAATTTTGTTCCTACTTTTCAGATAAAAATGTGAAGAGACTACAAAATGGTTTAGCACTACCCTAAGAAGCAAATATCATTCCTGTCTGTTCACCCAGGGGAGGAAGAGTTAGTCACAGGCACGCTACCCCACAACGTACCACACCATGAGCACAAAGCCAAGTTCAAGCATCCTTTATGCTGTCACAGTACCCACCAGCACAGAGTTTCTCACCTCAGTGCAACACCTCTTCGGCCTCCCCTCTTCTCAATTCATGTTTGTGAACCAAGGGGAGCACGCACACACTACAGGCACCTGGCACAGCCCTACGGAGCTCACTTCATCTCTCCTCTGCTATGGCATTTCTGAACTGGAGCAAACCCCGTATGGACCTTACCCACGATGGAAATCATATTTAAACCAGTTGGTTTATGATAAGCCATTCAGGAGGGCGCTTGGAGGTCCTACTAAGCCCCCAGAGAGTACAGAGGTGACAATGGCACTGGGAAAAAAGCTGGCAGATGGCAGCAGGCAACGCATGTAGGAAGTGGGACCACCTGCAGGCACCTGGGGCAGGGGGTCCCTGCAGAGTAGCCCCTGGCAGCTGGATGTCTTGGGTGGGACATCCATCCTGAGTGCCCTGCTGGGGGCCACCATACATAGATGCACTGTGCAACACCCGTAGAAACATTTATTAGTCACTTAATTTCAATCTGGAGGCACTAGCAGCAGTTGTCCCAAGAGGCTGAAGAAGAATGCCATCCACAGCACCATGCTTCCCCACTGCCACACAGAAAAAGATACAGAGGGTCCACCAAGAAGAGCAAGACTGTGGACAACACTTAGAGCAGGTCTTGTGTCTACACGGAGGCTGCTGGTCAGGAGTTTCCTTCCTGGGTGTCAGCTGCAGCTCAGGAGGGTGACCCAGCACTTAGTCAGCCCCGTGGTGCTGCTCCCCTGAGAGCAGCAGCTTCAGCAGTTCTGCTGTGGTCGTGAAGGTCTGCTCTGAGCAACAGCACTTCATCCCAGGGTAGGAACAGCCATAAAAAGTTTGAATGTGGTTTCATTCCCATTCATGAACGTCACATGATGAGCAAATTTCCTTTGGGTATCCCTTAGATCCCTACACAGGAGTCCTAAGGCTACTACTGGCCTGGCCTTAAAACCACCTGAGCATCCACTCTCATTTCTCAAATGTGTTTACAAACAAATACCTAGTTTTACTTTAGGATTGCTTCGGATGTTAATGCATTCATCTTTACTCCTTTAAAACAAACCGTAGTTTCATAGGTTTTGTTCTTTTCTGAATGTGCTATCTATAAATGGATTAACTTTACTTTCAGCCTCGAGTGCTTCTGTGGAAGCATTTCAAAGTGAAGGAACTTTGGAAAAATAATTTTCTGGAGTGTTTCAAGAAAAATGCAAATCACATTAAGTGACAATACATTATTGCAATGTTTTAAATTACTTAAATGCTTAAAGCTGGAATTTTTCAAAGTTTTTCTAACTGTTCAGGGAGAGAAACATATAACATAATATACCTTAATGCTTTGACTAGTTCTTTAGTCTCAAATCAAGTGCTCTAAATGATTACAGTGCTATGCTTTATTCATAAAAGGTGAAATTCATTCATTCTGCATAAATCCCGACTCATCAATCAGGGCAATAAGTGGGAAACGAAGGGAAAATAAACTGCACTGTTCAAAATAAGCAGACTAGCAGAGTGATTCAGAGCACTTAAAACTAGGCTCCTGTTCTGAATCATCCTCTAGAGAGGTCCCTCTTTCTCCAGTAAGTACAAGTGGAGTTTAGGAGGCAAGTCTCCTTTGGCTGAAGTAAGCCCCTGTGAATTAGCCCTTTCACTCAGACCATCAGTTCCCTCACAGATCCATAATATTCTGCTTGTGGAGCCTCTAGCTACACAGCTTCACCATGGGGTTAAGGGAAACAGAGGGCTTTTTGCCAGTCATCCACACCTAGAGCAAATTCTCATTTTCCTGAACATTGCAATCATCCTTGAAAAATGTAGAACACAATTAGCAGGAAAAAAAAAAAAAACAACTTGCAAACAAAGGAAAAAGAGAGAAGGGCTGAATAAACCATAAAAATCAGTGCCAAAGGACATTGGTCTTTGTTGTCTGTGGCAGCACGACACACAAGATCTTTCCCTCGTTCTTACTGCAGTAAGTGATGAAGAAAAACCTGCCTGCAAATATGTATTCATCTCTGAAATACATTAGTTTGACCATATTTACAGTCAGTATGTATCCACTTTATTTGATCATTCAAGCACCCGCATTCTACCGAGCTGTATATTTAACAGTAAAATTCACAATTTGCACTGCTTGGTGCGCTACAGAAGCCATTCAATCAGAGAACAGAAATGATTTGACCACAAATTTGCAACTGTAAATATTTATATCTAAGCATTTGTAAATTATGTGCAGTACAAGAATAATTGCCAAATCAATTCAAAAGGCAAAACTGAATAAATTAATGGCTATGAATTATTCATGAATTTTACCTTTTCATATAGCAAGTTCATTATTTCTCTGTGTAACCAGTAAGCAGCTAATATGTCTGAGTGCATTTAAAATATTGATTAGTCTTCTGGATACACTATTCAGAGCATTTAATCAACAGAAGATTTCAATAAATATTAAACTTGCATTTGGGGAAAATATAAGAAATCCTGGGTTTAGGGATAATATGCCTGGTTATTCCAGAGTACAAGGAAAAAGTATTTACAATTTATCCAAAATATCAAGAGAATTTTCCACAGCTATTGAGCTCAGATGAGTGTAATAATGATGTGCTCAAGAATTAATTGGTCAGGAATCTTGTGGACTGAAAGGACTGAATTCCAGAGAAGAGATTTCATTGATCTTGGGAAGATCAATCCAAAAGACAGACCCTAAGAATATTCCAACCAGTTACACTCTGTGGAGAAGCCATAATTTTCTCCGAAGGTCAGAGAAGTCTCACATTTCTCTGGTAAGGAAGAAAAGCCACAAGACACACTTATACCTTGGTGAGCCTGGGAAGAGCTCGGAGGCAGAAAACGACAGCAGATCCGGGGGGGGGGGTTGCTGTTCCATTGCAAGATGGGGCTCAAGGACAGACCGGGGTCGCTGGCCTCAGCTGCTCCGCCAGGCTCACTTGCCCCCACGGCTGGGCATGGGTTTCACCCCGTAGCCCCCCACGCAGCAAAACCTTGCTGACAGTCACGTGCCGCCACCCAGGCCCAACGTCTGTGCTAGAACTGCCCGTGAACCCAACACATCTCAAGAGTTACCCACCGCTCCCTTTGACTTCCCTCGGGGACTGCGCATTAAGTCCTGTTTCTGACTTCAGGCGACGGTTTGGAAGAGAAGTGCTGTGGGTCTCTCTAATTTGTGCACTACTGGTAGGGAAAACAAGCACACTAGTCTCTCTGGGAGACATCTTCCTGGTTACTAAGGTAAAAACACCAGGGACAAGATTTGGAGTGATGGGGGTTTGTCAGCTCAGTCAGAGATGCTTTTAAAGCTCTGCAGAGGCCGAGGCTGTTGATAATGATTTTGTATTAGATTGTTTTATCCCAATTATTTCCACTTGTTTTCTCACGCATTGTTTAGCTGTGTATGTGTTTGTATGAGAGAGAGGAGGAAAAAAAGGAAAAAAAACATCACCAGGCACATTTAGCTACAGCTGCAGAGAAGGTCCAGTCTCAAATCTTTTCTTCAGAGGAAGATACCATTCTACGGTTAACCCATGCAGCGACTTCGAGAAGCAGATTGTTGATGACAGATTCTGGTCTATGAGACCAGACAGTCCAACCTTACAGATCACTGTGTAGTATGAGGAGGTGTGTACATCTGCTCTGCTTATAAACTTCAAGTATGGAGATGTGTCAAGATAAGACAAACTTATCTGTGCAAGCAAAGCAGCAAGCAGAGGCTGCAACACAGAAGGTGTCCACGGACAGATAAGATGTAGTAGCTACTAGATTTTGAATGCTTCTCTCAGCTAGCCTGCTTCTCTGTGCTTTGCTTAATTTTGATGATGCCTTCAGATCAGCAAAGGAAACATTTTTCAGTGTGCACTAATCTACAAGGAGTTTGAAGACACACAGCGTGACTGCAAGCAACAGAAATGAAGGAGTCATAGAAATTAAAGGCCATGAGGGACCTCAAGGATGTGATCTAGACCAGTCTCCTTTGATGAGTTAGGACTAAATATTAATAGGTTATGCCTAAAAGAAGTTTGAGAAAGTGCTAAAGGAAGAGGTTAGCATTGAGAGGGACCCCAGACTGCCCAGTTAAACTCATTCCACTCTTTCGTAATACAGGCTGTTCTGTCTCCACTGAAATCCACCTGAAATTTCCTTTCACTGCAAACCAAGCTGCTACTGTCCTGTCCTTTCTCCAGCATTGTGGACCACCACTGATCATCATCTCCTTTATAAAAAGGTCTTTGTATTTTAAAACTTCTCCCACTCCCCCTTTGGTTTCTCTTCTCTAGACTGAACAACTCTAATTCCTTCAGCCTTCTTTACAGGTCATGTTAGCTAACCCTGCCACCAGTCATCTTGTTCTCCTCTCCACTTTTACTTGCTTAAAGTAGTATAACTCCAGCTAGGTATACAGCTCCATCACTAGCACCAATTCAGGCAAATGAGACAGCATCACATCTTAAATGCGGCACAGCTGGCAAGTCATCTGTGCATTCGTGACTGTCACGGGGTTCACTGTTTTCAGTAGATTGTGGAAAGGTTTAAACCAAGCTTTGAGAAGCTAAAATGAAAAGCTAAAGTATTGGCAAATTTGTGCAATACACAGTACACAGGGAAGAAGATTTTTCTGTTTTAAGCGAAAGTATTGGCAAATTTGTGCAATACACAATACACAGGGAAGAAGCTTTTTCTGTTTTAAGTGTGTACCAGCTAAAGAGTTATGTACAGATAAGGAAAGCCCTGGGAAACTAAGGAAGATATCTGTATTCCTTGTGCCTTAGGAAAAAAGAAAAACAGAGTCTATGTGCAAGACTGTTCTTAGCTGGTCCACACTGCTGTTAATAAAGTGCAGAATTCAGATGAATTCAACATACAAATCACGTGTTCATTACCAATCTATGTCAGTCAGGTCATTTGGATAGATGCAGCCACAAAAAATTACCTTAGGCTGGGTGGGTTTCCCTGGGCTCCTCCATAGGGAGACTCCCTGGGATGTCCTCTGAAGCACCGTGTCTCTCTCCACTGAACGATTCACTCTCACAGACCAAGTTCAAGGAGACCAGGCGCTCCACGCTACACATGGGCTCTATGAGCTGTTACACTGGGCCTGTATCAACCAGTTCAAAGCAAATTTGGAGATGTCTTTAAGCTGACTACCATAAGCCAACCTACCCAGTTGAATGCTTCGCTCTACTAAAAGCTAGCTATAATGAATGAGTTGGTTTTATAAAAATAAATGGAGCAGCCATGCAAAGAACAAGTGGCCATCAGACCTAAATGAGGCATTTATTGCAGAATACTCGTAAAGGACTTCTAAGACTACTAAATTATTTAAAACTCAACTTCAGCCTAGGGTGACATTTCCATTTTTTTGCAATCCCATGCTGCTGACTAATACATACTGTTGTTCCACTCTCATCTCTAAATCTTCCTCTGCCATACTGCTGCTTAGCAGACACTACTCACTCGGCATTTGTATTCCCCTTCCTACATGTCACAGTTGGTACATTGAACATCCTCTTGTTTATTCATCTATTCATCTCTTTGTCAAATTCTCTATTCATCTCTCTGTCTCACCAAGTTCATTCTGAACTCTGATCATGTCCTCCAGAAGATCTTGCAACACTACCAACTGAAGTGTCAAATTTTAAAACCATCTCTTCCATCAGTCAAATTGTTTGTAAAAAAGAGAGATATTTTTGCATCTCATCGTGCAGCAGAAGTAGCATAAGATGTATTAGATGTCTTCTAGCTCGATAGCAGTGACTCTCATCTCTTTGAGAATAATTTCTAGCTATTTGTAAAACTGGCTGACAGTGATTATCGTTTGGCATTCCCATGAGTGAACTAAAACCCACAGTCATATAGAGTGCACACCAGTTGTATTTTTCATAGAGTCTGAAGACCATTCAGGGCAGGAATGTGAGGAATCTCCTGACAACTTAATTTGTGAATGTGTTGGAGTCTGCAAAACCCCATTTAAAAAATGGACCACATTCTGTCATCACTGACTGACGGGAGAGCTCGCTCACGGCAAGCGTGAGGAACGGCCAGAGCGGAACGTTTTGTACGTTCACTTGAAGAGGAAACAGAGAAAACATTCAGCAGTACACGTGAAATTTTAAAAGCCACACACAATCACAGAAACAAGACTTCAGGTTAAGCGTAGGTCACTGTTGATGTATATTAATGACAAACCATGCATACCCGCATCAGCACAGACCCTTCACTGGGCTCTTCCAGCCAAGAACCATTTTATCCAGGTGCCCTTGTCAGGGCGAATAATCACAGTGCAGGCTCCTTCCTCCTCATTGCCAGTGTATACAGCTAAGGGTGAGGGGAAGAGCTCCAGATAAGCATCTGAAAAGCATGAATCTTTGTTAAAGCTTTTTTAAGCTTCACTTTTATTCAAGGGCACAGTATAACAAATCTCTGGAGCACTTCCTCATTTTGTTCAGGCTGAGCTTAGCAATACAGTTTCTGGAAACCTGCAGTTCCTGATGAATACCAGGAAGATTTTCAAGTTTCCTATCAGATGTGTATTAATTTGATTCAGTCCAAGCTTTGGGAGAAGTTTCTAGACACCAAGAGGAAGAGCTGTAGCTGTCACACACTGATTTTCCCACTGGCATATCCAACACTGTGGGTTAACCCTGGCTCTTGCTGGTCCTATTGGCATAAAGCTCCATGTCCTCCCTTGCGTGGAGTGGCCAACCAAATGTTCCTCACTCCACAGCTGTCAAGATTGAAAATATTTCTCACTTGCTTTCTGTGGTATTGCTTCTGCACACCCTGCTGTACCTCCTGAACTACCATCACCTGCCTTCCTCACTCCTTCCCTCTGCAACATATACACGGTGATCCCTACCTGTATAATCTGCCTTCTCCCTATAGTCCCATCTTTTTGTTTTATGGGGTTTTTTTCGCCAAAAATTTTCCAGGCTGCAGACCCACAGAGCAGATACAATGATAAACAAACCCTAAACAACTTACGAAGAGCAAATTACTGTTAAGAGAGATGTCTAGTGAAGCAAGTCTTCCTCTGATTTATCACCCGAGTCCCTCATTCCTATTGCTCACTCCTACTACTAAAGCTGTACCAAGCCAGTAATCTCTACGAAGAAAGAGCTTGACCTTTATATTTCCCAATAAAGGATGTAACAAGCCTTGGTGCAATATCACCAGATTTTGTTCAAACAGATTATCCTATCCCTACAGATACAACACGAGAACCCAAACCACAATGAAAGGGTTTCCTGCTGTAGATTGTTGCTTAATGATGGGTGCTCGCACACTGATGACTGAGCCAAAGCTGAGACTATTTGCCTAACCATTAATTTTTAGAATTACTGAAAAGCAGTTTCGAAATCACTAAGAATCACAACACTGACTTGAAAAGGAATCAGAAAAAGAGTCTTACTATCACCATGGATACAACTGATGTGGACTTAGGATTTAGGCAAAAAACCTGGAACTTCATATTTATACTGTTGTACAGACTAGCTCATTTTATATTAATAATATTTAGAATATGTCCTACTTATAAAGAAAATTGTAATCAAAATACAAAGCAAATCTTGCTCTGTTTTTTGTTGGAATACAAGAATCGTGGAAGAATTCAACACTAGGTACTTCATTTTTACGCTTGTGTACTGCCTGTGACATTAACACAACGCAACACAACAGTGAGGTAAGCTGACAGTGATGTTTTGAATGCAAGATAACTATGGGATCTTTTAAACATATTGAGAGTAACTATTACTTTCCTGTATTCTCATCAGGCCTGAATGTCAACCAAATAACCCCTCTGGGTTAACACAAACACTGCTCATTGGCTTTATTATGACCCAGATTATAAAAATATTCGGACACTTTACTCCCAGAGATTTTGGTGAGCTTTAGGTATTTGAGTGCCTTTAATAACGTGGACCCCTGAGTTCAGTTTACCATCAGTGATTGATCAAGAACAGTGGAATGTCAATGGGTATTTGGTCTTGTTCCAGCCTCAGCACATCTCACGTCTCTATTTATCATTTTTCCTTCACTGAGGCCTTCAGAGCCCTGTGGAAGATCTCAGCTGCAAAAACGGATGCAGCTACAGAGACACAGTACTAATTGCAGAGAGCAGGCACAGACGAAGCGGGTTTTTTTGGGAGGAGTGATTTTCTCCCGTGCCTTCATGTAAACTTTCTTTAAAACAGCATAAAAAGCCCAGCTATATCAGACTGAACTACATATGCATTCAGCCCACCATCCTAGCTTGGCCAGTGACCATGTGCCTAGAGAAAGGTGTAAGAACAAGGTAAAGATAGCACGGTATTACTTCAACGTACTCTCCCAGTTTCCAGCAATTTCTTGAACTAAAAGCAGGTTTTGTTTATAGTTCTGGACAAGATCTTCTTCTGTGATGCCTCTAACTGCTTTCTGAGCACTGAATTAACATTGTGCCCTGTGACAGGGAGCGTCACACTTCATCACGATGTGGAATCCAACTCCTCACAAAAAACTAGTAGGCTTAAATGATGCTTCTGCTTTCCCCAGGTCGATGGCCCTCTCCTCTCCAACATTATTTTTCATAACCAGATGTAAGTAGGAACACTTAGTAATTACACATTGCAAACATACATACTTCATGGAGTCACAAAATGGTTTGGATTGGAAGGGACCTTTAAAGATCACCCAGTCCAACCCCCTTCCAGTTCTCTTCCAGGTGTCTTTCAATTTAGACACCTGAAATCAAGGGCTAAGTCTGTCTATCCAAATGCGTTCAGGCAATTGCCCAGTGTCACCGTTTAAGGCTGGGCCGG
>NW_009601865.1:96263-110274 GCF_000690535.1 Cariama cristata | reverse complement strand
CAACCAAACTGATTCTGTGGTTCTGTGATGGGCTTACCTGCAGCCCAGCTGGAGCAAGGAGTGGGGCAAGGACCTGTGCTGAAGCATAGCTCCCATGCTGAGGGTGTGCGAGTGGAGCCCTCGGATAAAACTGGTCTGGGCAGATAAGGGTTACTGGTGCTCTGAGAAGAATTACCCCAGAGCTCCCAGATTTGCAGCACAGAGGCCTTTCTGAATGGCAGCATTAAACCAAGTCAATTCTGTGATTCTGTCGCAGCCCTCAGGGTAAGGCAGGCAAGCTCCTTCGGAATTACCTCGTTGGGCCCCAGGCTGCGCTACCTTGGCATCAGCACAAGTGCTGGGTGCTTGCTGGGGTGCTGGTGGGTAAGGCCTCAGTCACTCGGGGTCTTAGTGCACTGAGCATGCACTGCGAGTCCTTTTGTCAGGGTGTTTGGTGCACCTTTGCTTTATGGAAACCTACCAGATATTCCTGTTCTTTTTTACCCAGTTGGTCATAAAGAGTTTCTTGGAAGCACCACGGAAGATAGATAACAAAGTAGGCGTATCGGGAGAGAAGCTGTTTGTGGGTTTAATGCTTCTTAACTAATGGAAGAGTATTTCAAACTTACTAATGCAGTAAAAGTACTGAAGAAAAAAATAATTAGTTTAATGCTTGAATTCAATATTTTCTTCAAAATGTAAAATTATATCAAGAAAGAGAGACCTTACTTCTACTGTTATTGAAAAGGGGTCCAGTGGCTAATATGTCTAACCTGTGTATGTGTCCTGCCATCTGAAGTTACAGGTGACTCAGTTGCCTCCTGTCAGCTCTGCTGTTTCAGTGCTGTTTCGTTTGAAAGAACATGCGGTGCGCTTATGCTCCCCTTATCGCTGCAAAGTAATCTATACATATTGAATGCGTTTATTCTTGCTTCATACACCATTTGTTGGAATTTGAATATTCTCTCAGTCACTTCCAAATAACTTTATGGTAATGCCAATTCAGAGATTAACAACTCTGTTCAGGTAGGACAGGGATTCTCACCCCACCTCCCCCAATTTATTGCTTTCTGTACTAAAATTTTTGCAAAAGAGTGAAGTCAACCTTCTGCCGATTCTTTAGTTTACAGAACACGTAACTGGGGAAGCTTTCTTTGCTAAGTTTCCCTACGCACAAAGTCACGGTGCCTGTACCTGAAAAATTGTTCTTAGTAAAAAATGGATTGAAATTGGTGTATACCCAAGAAATATTTGAGGGGTCACCTTTTTTTCCTAGAGTTATATTTGACTAGGTATATTAAATATACTAAAGTTGCAGAAAATGGAATATTTTTCTTCTTGATATCTTCTTCGAAGCCACACAATACTGCACCTGTTATCATTTCTGCCGTGTTGTTTGCATGCCCTCCCCCAGTCCTGTAGCCTCCTTCAGCATCGTTGCTGTTGAGATTCTTGACCTTATTAAATAAATTGCTTTTTTCATTAAAAAGAATTCTTGTCACTTAACTTTTTTAAAACAGTCAATACTAAAGAAATGTTTCTACGAAGCACTATGCTAGTTGTAATCTTGCAGAGATATTTAATGTTACGGAAAGTCTTCTGGAGTAATGTTTCTACATATATTTTACTGAGACTTTCCATTCTATTGAAAGTGAACTTTTCTATTACAGATAGTAAAAAAGAAGGGATGATGGTTGCTTTGTGTGTGATGAGAGCACTTTTCTGAAGGAAAAAATGTAGAACTGCTTGCAGACAGTGGGAATTCCCTATGAGCCTCTTAAAAATTACGCCATGCAAAACCTAATTGCAGTACTTGATTGTTGACTTTCCAGAAGCTTTTCATTTTATTGAAAAGTGTTCTCCAACTCACTTGGCATTGTCCCAGACAAGAAAAATATTTTGAGCATTGCTGGAGGAACAAACTACTGTGAGTTAAACTGGACTGTACTTTATAGCACATAGATGTTCGACAGTACTCTGTGTGTGCTTTTATCCCATGGTAAATGCAAGGTAGTTCGATGAAATTAGGGTAGGCAAACCCTCCTACACCACGGAGAAAGAGCACACACACAGACTGCTTTTAGCAGAGTAGCTGACATGGCGTAAAATTACAGCCTAGCTTGCTTCCTGATAACTCATGTAGCTATTTCGTGTAGCCATTCCCTTATTTGCTCTGTATCATAATAATTTTCAGTATAGGCTACAAGTCTTACTTACCAAGATTTATGGCCACTGATCTGGCCACACTTACATATTAAAGAGTGTAGTAGTGTGGAGTATCTGGGAAGGATAAATCAAGCCACAACAGGGGTGATATAACACTGTGATATTAATCTAAAGAGACTATTACTGAGCGTAGAGGGCTGTATGACCAGTACAAAATCTAGAAGAAACAAGTAAGTTTGTGAGACTTAACTTTCCAGTCAGGAAATACGTGTTGCCTGTACTATAGGGAAGATTATGAGAGACAACTGATGCTAATTGTGGAAATAAATTGCGAAATTGTTTTACTATGTTTTAACTGCACTCCTGTTCCATTAATCAAGTAATGGTTATAGTCCTGCTCCTAAAACGGAAAGCTGTGTGGCATCCAAGCGTGGCCAGAGTGCATTTTGGGGCTTTTTGGAAGCCCGTAATGAGGATGGTACCTCTTCAGCATGGCACAGGCGGGAGGTGAATAAGACTTTCTTTGCACGCCTTCAGAACCACAGCTGGGACAAGGTAGTACGTGAAAGTTTAGGAGGTGAGTTTAGGATTTACCCTAACTGGGCTGTGTTGTTCCAGGGCTGAAATCTGTTACTTTTTGGGTACTGATGCTCAGGCACTGTCACCGACCGAGACACCAATAAGGTGAGACTCAGACAAGATTGGCAGGGCTGAGAGAGACAATTTAGGAGAGGATGGTGTTGAACAGGTTTTTCTGGAGATGAGCAAGGAAGTGACCCATTCTAAAATGCTCAGCTCCCCATTGCAGGGGAGAGGTAGATATCACAGCACTCTTAACAAGCCAGGTTACAGGTATTCTGGTGTTTATAAATATCAAAAAAAGCTACAGGAAGGTACTTAGAATTGAGAGGATAATAGATTGAAGGCTGTCTAAGGCTGCACCTATACTATCAAATAACATCAGTCCCTGGTTTATTCCTGGTTCCCTGCTTGCCCGCACTTCATGTGTATAATGTCGTGCTTGAGGTCTCTTTTGGACTGATGTGTCTTGTCCCTCTGAGACAGAATTTGGGGGCACGTTAGTACCGAGGACTCACCCTGTGGGGAGAGGACACCAGAGCAACACCCTTCACCCACACAGCCCTCCAGCTCTCTCGCACGGGGCCTCGTACCCCCGGATAAACCAACCGCTCCTGTGCCCGTGCCCCACGTCATCTTGAAAAAGAGTAGAAGCCCTGTTCCAGAGGGCAGCAACGCAGCCCTCACATTATTTCAGACCTTCGGAACTGAAGAAAGAATAATTGAAATAATAATTGCTAGGGCCAGGAACTCACCGCAGAGGGCCCAGAGGACACCTGGGCAAAGCCCTGTGCTGTGTGGATGCCACCTGTCTGATCCAAGTGGAGCTTTCCCTGGACAGCAAGGCAATGAGCCCTTCGCATCTCCTATCCTGTTGGTACAAGATCAGTTTTAGGCTGCAATCCATCCCACCTAATTTGTCCTCCATATATGTGTATAATGGGATAGTCTTGAAATACTATTTTCCCCTTTGCTAGCCAAGTGTAGTCCCAGGCTGTTGTGGGCTTATTACTTTCCAGGAATGGAAGTGTAATTTTTTTTCCCAGGGAGTGCCAGAAGTTGAGATGAGCAAAAGCATGCTTAGTGAGAGCAGGGATGTGGGGAGTGAAGAAGAGTAAAACCAGAGACGGCAAACTCTACACTCCTTGTAGCGAAGTTCATAATAAAATACCTCCTGAAGGAACTGAAATAATCACGCAAAAATGAAACAGTTTTAAAAAAAAAAAAGATTGGCCTATATGACATTTTGTAAGCATTTTTCACAAGATAATGTGAAATCAGACAGCTTCTGAAACTAAAATTAAATCAAAACACAAATATATATTGGGGTTATTCTTTTCTAACTTTTTTCTAATGCAACTGGCATTATTCAATGCAAGAAACCACCTACCATTTACTGTATCCCATACAAATATTCATTAAATATTTTTATTTTAAGATTCACCCTCCTAGAGTAAAGCTTTTTATATCAAATTGTTAAACTCTTACAATGGAAACTGTTTGGATGCTTTGTAGGTTTATTTACATGTAGTTTAAAATCTGACATCCACAGTTCTGTGGGCTTGCCTCACACGCTGTTCCTGTAAAGTGAAGTCAAGATGCATCACCTAGCAGAGCCCTATGACTTTGAGATTGTTTTCTCCCAATGTAACTGGAGAGGGCAAAACCATGTGAGCTTCAGGCAGAAACTTACATATAAGAACTCCTACCTCCACATTACTTGTATTACATTTTAAAATTAATTGTTCTTGTTTTGTCTTCTGAACCAGTGCTTCGAAGGCAGCTGTGAGTTAACAAGATATTTTAAAGGGAAAACGTGTTGCCTGCTCCCTTGCAGCCTGTGATTTCTGTCTTCCTTTCTATACCCCCTCTGCATAGGTGCTGTTCACTGTATAGGCAGTGCTCTCTCAGTGCTTTCCCCCATATCTGCTATTATTTGTTATTCCTATTTTTACTGACTATCCCAACACCTGCTGAATTCTAGCGGTCTTCCTACTGAACCTGAGACGTTCAGTTCATCTTTGCACAGAAGAGCAGGTGGAGCCGGTGGTTGAATGCAGCCATCAGCCTGCACGGTTCCTACAAGCCCCAGGGGCTAATTTTCTGTTACGCTAACCTGAGCCTTCCTAAATCTTTTCACTAAAAGATTTGCTGGCTTGTAGAAATGAAAGAGAAGTGATTTTTCAGAAAGTCCCTTTTCAGTGCTGTCTATATATTCTTAGTTCTTAATACTGGCGAATTTCCAGTCGCAAACAGGTAGGATTTCTGTGGTAGAAGAAACGAGGCTATGAAAGCAGTAGCAGTTGGAAGTCTGCAGAAATTACATCTTTTTCTCCTTGCTGAGCAGCAGCAGAAATAATCTATTGTTGCCCCCATGTCGAATGGCAGCAGATGTTGGGGCTTTACAGTACATCAGGTTCTTAGTTGAAAGGAAATTAGTTGCACAGACTTTGAAATGTTTTCTGTTGGTCTGTTGCTATTCATAAGGTGTAAACAGCCATGCTTACCTTGAATGGAGGGGATAAAAACGAGCAATATAGTATTCAGGCAATTTTGTCAGAGGAAAATCCAGCTCAGATTTCATTGTATAAGAAAATGTGTTTCCTATAAAAAGATTCTGTTTTCAGTTATTTTCCAGTCCTGTCTGCTCTCACACTATTCCCCATTCCCAGTCACCGCCAGTAGAGCGGCATGCCCAGTACTGGGCAGCCGGAATAAACTACAAATCAGCAAATAATTTATGTATTGAAAAATTCTGTTTCAGAATTGCCAGAATTGATAATCAGTTCAGGCAAAATTTACTGACAAGTTTCAGATCTCAAGTGGAATGAAAATGAAGCATTTTAGAGTGTAAACAGTGCTTTAACAATGCTGAAATTAACTGGAATCTTCCATAAACAACATTACCAGCATTTCTGAAATCTTACCTCGGGTTCGTATAAATTAGTGACCAAAGAAGCAAAACCTACTGTGTGTGAGAGTGCTCCTGCCTCTCATTTTTTTTACTCTCTGTTAACGTTAGAACTCTTACGGATTGTCCTCATTCTTACCTAGTGACGCTTTTCCTTTCTGCGTAGACTCTGTAGGTACGTATTGAGCCACTGTAACCTTGTGATAGCCTTGTAAAGGGGAATTTGAATGAAAAGCCTTCTATATATTCCTGGACTATGTCCTCATTACTTGAGAAACTACTGGTTTTTTGTTTGTACCAAAAGACTCCAAAATGTTTTCACTGAACTAAGAGAATAGTTAATGGGTAACTGATTCTAACAAACAGGTTTAAAAATGGCATTTTCCATTTGTGTCAAAGACGGTGTTACTGTTCCCAGACACACTCTAGTCATAAAAGTCAAGCCTCTGTTATCTATCATACTGTTCTAAGGTAAAAAATGCAAGCTTGCAGATGAGTGCAATAAAGATTTGAAATTAGGATCACGCCTTTTAATAAAGTGCAACTTGCAAAGCTAAAATTGTTGTTCTGCTCTATGGAAATACATGATTTATGAAGGAACAGAGGTGAAATTGATTAAAAAAAATAATTTTTATCTATAGGTAGAAGTTCATGAGCACACAAAGGTAACGGGATGAATCAGAATAGAATAGCCTTAATGGTCGCTTTTTTCCATTTTGGAGAAGACATTCATACAGTGTTTCATCCTTGCCATCTCTACTTACTTCCAAATGTATTTTCCTAATAGTAGCACTTTCAGATTGTTTTCACAGGGTTTCTCTAGGTTGTCTATAAAAGAAAATCGTAGCTTTCTCATTATATAAGTTGCCATCATTCTCTGATAATATTTGAATAATGGTCTGTGTTACAGGAATCGACCCATTTTACTGAAAAAGACCTCTGGCCCAGGGATGGGACACAGTTGTCCCTACAGCATGCATCTGCTTACTCATTAGGTGCGTCCTACTCCATTATTGCCAACAATGCAAAGTAAACATATTTATGTCCCATCTATATGGGAAGATAGAGTTTTGCTGGGGATGACTGTGTTGTAAGCTTCTCCCTCAATAGCATGTACAGTCTAGATGAGCTTCTGCATTTCTGTTGTGACTCAAACAGCAGCTCAGATGGCAGAGAACACATTTCAAAAAGCGAATTTTAAGCAGGTTCAATAACCTGGAACATGAAGCTTTTCCAGTTCCGGTTATATTAAGATGCAGGGAAATGGAGCACGGATGTCAGAGTGCATTTGTTCACTTCCACACTTGGGCCTGACCAAATTTCCCTGGGAAGTAGAGGCTACCAAAACTGATGGTGACTGTTACCCAAGAGCATATTGAAATTACATCTACTTGAGGCAGAGTTTCAGAGTACAGAAGCAGCTGGACCTGCTTGGGGCTGGGAGGTGGGATGGGGAGGGGAATAGGCAGGCAATTTTTGTGTCTTCTGTAGCGGCTGTGACAAATGAGTGAGGCTCCATGCTACAGGGCATTTTCGCTTTGTCTTTTCTCCTGTGCTACATATCTCCCTCCTAATATTATCATCATTTATCGTACCTTTAAGATTCATCTCACTGGCACAAAGCTTTTGGATCATGGACCTTACATCCATAATTGATTCCTCAATGGGCCATCTGTGACTTCTTTCTTGATAAGATAGCTAAAAATTCAGAATTCGGTTCCTTGACTTTTATTTTTATTCATGCCACTTTCTAAAAGGGTTTCTGACAATTTCTGCTCATTGATCTCTGTGCTGCCTATGTTCATTTTACAGCTAGATGATGTGGTTTTACTAAATAATCAAGGGGAGCTAGATCTTTTCTTCTACCTTACCTTGCACATCAGACTAAAAAAGGCTACACAGTCTTTCTACACTTGGTTATGACCTGTTGCTTTAGCGTGTCAGATGAAAGTCAACACTGCATCAAAAACCAGCATGCCTACTTTTGTGGGCGCTTGCAGATACTATTTTTTATTACGGAAGTACCTAGAGGACATCGCAGAGACCGGAATATTATGTTGCAGGCACTTGAATGCACACGTGTGAAAAGCTAATTGCTGCTGTAATTTCAGACTTCAGACTTTCAGACTTTATCACCCAAGGACAGGCAATACGTAATACAGATTTCCTGAACCATGACTTTTCTTCTAGGGAAGATGTACTGCTTTACTTGAACATTTTTTAAGTCTTGATTTTCTCCCTGAGAGACTCCCCTGGTACTCGAGGGCCAAGGCTGAAGGGATCTGAGTATGGCACAGGAGGTCAGACCACAGGCATTGCCACCTCGCAGCTGGCAGATGCTTTACCCACCATTCCTCCCTCCTTAGTGTGAGATGTGGCAGAAGTGCAGTGCATGACTTTCCCTAGATGATCATTTTACCAGGATGGATCATTAGGCTGTCTTTTAATTTCTCGTACTTGGTATTAATTAAGAAGTTCAGCATTACACTCAGTTGTCATTAATACCTAGAAATGTTGCATGAATTTACTGAATAATGTATCAAGTGCAATTTCATACACGAGGGATGAAAGGTCATTTCTTTCCTCCATAGAAAGAGGATATTGATTTTTTTTTTTTTGTTCTGTGGCCCTTTTGTATTGCATACATTGTGCTCTTTGCAGAGAAAGTTAAATGATCTATTACAAATACAATTTGCTGTGGTGCCTTTTTGGGTTTTGTTTTGGGGTGGTTTTTTTCGTGGAACACAGGAAGAGAAGTTTGATAGCAGGTGATACGGGCTTTCAAGATACAAAACTGTAAGTGCTAATCTCAGTTCACAATAGGATTGCTCCATCTACCCAAAATCTGAAAAGTACAGAAAATTGGGAGAAGTGTCCAACAGGATTGTGTAATTTGTAGCATCTGCAGGCTCTCACTTCCTCTCTGACTTATCCTATCTTCCTTCTCATATGCCATTAGCAGGAAATCTCTGACCAGGGAAAAAAAAGGTGTCTCGCAGGAGTTTCAGTGTACAGACGTCTCAATGGCAGAGGTAGAATGGTTTAAACATTAATTCTTGCTCAAGGTTGTGCTTCAGGGTACAATTGAAGCCTTTAATTGCACTAGAAATTCTTTCAGATACTCTATCTCTTAAAAAGAGGGCAAGAAGCCTGTCTTAGTTCCACATTTCATGAGCTCTCTGCCATTGACCACTGTAAGCAATGCTAGTAGATCTTACAACCATTAGATGCTTCCACAGAACAGGAAACAATTCCAAGCACTGTGACGAATTTTCCATCCAGATGCTCAACCTGTTCAAAAGGAACGTTGTAAGCCAATACTAACAGGCCTTAGAGGATAAATAAAGTTCTCTCATAAAATGAAATTTAGGAATTAGGGCATTTGAATTAGCTCTCTGGTGAGGTCAAGGGACCCTATTCAATTAACTTCAATTTTGAAATACACAGCTTTCAAACTGAGTGTTTGCTGATGGGTATGGATGTGCCTCCTGAGATGCATGAGATTCAATTGTATTGTATTTATGTTTAACTACATACATTCTTATTTTCCCATAGCTTATTTCTGCATTTTTTTTAATGACCTGTTTTGCAGATGGCTTAGCACACTTGCAAGACTGACAGTACCTTCTTTGGCTATGAAATGAACTGGGTGCTATCAGCTTTAGATCAAATAATCACTGGTGTTTTTTTTTCTCTCCCATCCTCGCTTTTTCAGACTAGACCTCATTAAGATATACTCAGAATAGATATGGTTATACTGAATCATTGTAAACTTAATTCAGACTAGCTGAAATAAGCATAGCCCATGTCAGAGGAGAACTTATGTAAAGGTGTTATTAACCCAGTGTTTCACCCAATTCTGACAAAATGCAAATCATTTACCTAGTTGAACATAGAGCATAGCAACTTTGTCGTAATGGTAATACTCTGCCTCCTTAAACGATCGTCAAATGTATAGGACAATCATGCAAAACTACTGAAAGAGCTGACTTTGAAAGAGATTATGGTTGTATCTTCACTGATACATAAAGACCGTTACTGTGAGACTGGTGCTGATACTCATTAACAATGTCAGTATATACAGAAGGGCCTCATCCATCCTCACGGAGCATTTGTTAGTGGTCCGGGGATGGGGAGCAGCTTGCTGTTGTGACTGCCTTCTGCTCTACTCCTATGAGCAGGAACATCAGTCCGGTGTTGGCTTAGCCCGCAGATCCGCATCCAGCAGCTGCCTGATTTTAAAGCACCTATCACTACATACAGGCTAAAGACTATTAATAACAGACAATAATTTGAGAAAACATGCAATATGAACAAGGGGCGTAACTGGAAAGGATATTCGATCTTGTTTCGACCCCTAGAACTGGGGGGGGGGGAATAAATTATTCTATTTAAAAGTCTTTGTAGTATACCCTTGAAAGGATAGAGAGAAACACACTTTCGTTGGTTCCTGTCCCTGCTGCTGAATACAGTTTCCACTTTATGACAGTAGAAGACTATGTTCATAAAACTGGCTTGCCACAAAACCAGGTCTGCAGTAGGTTGAGTTTATGGAGAAAGGAAAGGACAGACAAAGCTCAAACTGATTTTGTGAAATGTACTCCACTCAATGTACTCAGTCTCTTTTTTAAAAACAAAAATGCCACACCAAAATGTAGCTCATCTGTACGGCATGAAAACGTATACTTCCTCATTCTCACACGCAAGTGGCAGTTTCTGTCTTGCTTCTTAGAGAGTCTTTAGTAGTGCGGGACGATGGCAAAATCTCCTGTTATGAAAACTTCATTATTATTTTTGCCAGTGATGCTACCAGTGCATCACAAAATAGTATCATAATTAAAAACCAAACTGGTGTCAGCAGCATAAAAATGGATGAAGAACACACTGATGCAGAATACCTTCATTTTGTGTTTATTACCTTACTAATTTATAAAACCATTAAAATGGTTATAGCTGTCTTTCTTAATATGTGAACTCACAAGGTGATTACAACAGTAAATACAAATAAATATCAGGAAATTAATAGCTAGGATGAGGAAAACAGCTTTTAAAATCTGGGATAATTTCTCTTCCCAATCTTAAATAAATAATTAAGGAGAAAACCTGACTATTTTTACTTTTGCATTTTATTTCTGTTAATTGTTGCACAAATTACACAGAACATAGTGTAAGGAGAAATGGATAGTTACTCAAAGCCAATTAAAGATTCTGAAGGCTGTATAGTAATTATGATTATTTTCTTTGGAAAACTAGAGTGCCATTTATCTCTAATGTATGCTATGTAATTAAGTCCACATGCAATTATCTTTCTCCTACTGTCCACTTCCGATGGGAATTGTTTTTTAAAATGTCTGGCAAGAGAGAATGTGATTGTGTGCAGTGGGACACTCCTGTACGTAGAGAATTTCTTGGGTTTTGTTTAGGGTGACTTCAATCCATTTCCTAGTTTGTTTTCACTTGGCGACTTTTGACATGGCCTACCTCATGCTAAGCATGTGGCACAGTCACTTTTCCGGCTGTTGTGTTTGCCCCTCTATTCTTCACTGAATTCTGCATGACTTGCACATCTCTCAGCTTTTGTAGAGCTATGTTGCTGCCCTGGCTATGCGTCTACTCATGGCTCCATAAAGCTGGGCTCTATGTAGTTTTGCTTGAGAAGAGGTTGAAAGATTGCTGTGCAACCCTCCAGGCTCCGTTCCTGAGCTGCTTCTGTAGCCAGAGAAGCAAAGGGGCAAGAGAAGCTACAGGGAATGAAGAAAATTGCCTTTCAAAACAGGGCTTGATGTTTTAGCTGATAAAGCTGATAAAAAAGACACTGCCTTCTACACACATTGCTTTTTCCCTTCTCTCCAGGTCTTTCTCCTAGCTTAGAGAAGGAGATCTATTGTGTGCAAAATGAAGTAGAGCTTGACTTCTGAAGGAGGTCACTATGGGATACGCTCCGAGGCCTGTGGAAATCCGTCTTCAAAACACAGTCATAGTATCAGCATGCTTTGATTTGCGCTGTACCATTTTACCGCCCGTTGAACCCTTTGATAGGGTCAATGCACAGAATGACCCGTAACACTGCACTGGCTTTTCTTCTGGCTCTTAGGCAGCCACGAAAGGGAAGGCCCAGTGATAACCAGGTTCTATCCCGTGGCCCAGCCATTAGCAACAGGTTGATGCCATGCGAAATCCCGGCAGGTACGGGTACTGCCCAGGAACCTGCATGGGTAGTGCGTTCCAGAAGTCTCAGAAGAGCAACAACAGGAAACCTAGCACCCAACTGCATTGCCCTGGAGGAAACCGGTGAGGTAAAATGAATTTTCTTCTCTGAGTGTGGTATGAGGGCACCTACACACATACATATATACATATATGTGCCGTGGGCAGCTGCAGCTGGTGCAACTTTTTGTGTTGGTGGGCAGAGACCATGCAACAGGGAGTGGAGTTCATGTTCAGAAGCAGGTAATATCCTGGAAACAGTGGGTAGAGGCAGATTATGGACATTTCATGGCTTGTTGAGCTTTTGTTTTCTGGACAAAAGATATGAAGCCATAAAACACAGGAATAAAGATGGCTGGACACAAGTTAAATTAAGGCTGCATTCCATGATTTATTATATTCTTAATGTTGGTTGTATTTTGCACATTCATTACTCTTAACGTCTAGCTTCCTGAAGTGGGACTTTTTGTTTATATAGTCCTGAAATGCCAGATGTGGCCAGATAGCAATGTTGCTAATGAAGTCCAAAGCATATTTTTTCTCCATGAAATGTACGGTAACATGAACATTTAATGGCTAAAAACAAGAGATTTGTCATCCTGAGTGTCTAACCCACTACTGAAATAAAATGCAAGGCTGTGCAGTATTTGTGCACCCTGTACTAATACCCTAAAGCAGTTATGGAATGGTTATATGCTGCTTTATTTACATATCTGTTAAATACTGCTAAACCTCTGCAAAAATATTACTTGTTAGTACTACTGATACCTGTACAGTTTAACCAGATTTCTGGATTTCATCACAATGATGTACTATGCAAATAGAATTTGACACATGTAAAATCGATCTCAAACAAAAACTAGCTTCCTAAGGCAGTTAAATATGAACCTAAAGAGTGTTGGTTTTACCCGTATTTTTTCAGAATCTGAACAGCTTGTCCTCAAAATACACACACCTACATTTAACTCATTGCCTGGTGTTTCACACCAAAGTTCTGCATTTTAACATCATTCATTGTTACGTACACCAATCCTTTCCAATTTAGGCAGCTATAGTTATATCAAGATTTAAACTCCTAAACAAAACCAAACTCAGCCTCATAGAGCTGCAGAGAGTTAGTGGCTCCCTTCAGAATTTACTGGTTTCAGCAGTTCTTGGTGATCTTACTCTCCTTGTTTGGATGCCTGAAGTCAGTCACTTTATATACTTAGTCAGAAATATGAAACGATGATTTGCCACGATGAAATTCTCAGTGAAGCTGGATTAATCAAGGACTCAATAGGTTACCACTGTAAGAGGAAATTGCATTTTTTTCAAACATCTGAGGAGGAAATTTTAGGTATCTTGCTCAAAGACTCTTCTTTAATCAGCTTGAATATTCTTATCAGCAAAACGTAAGAAAAAATAATGGCTCTCTCTATTTTGATCTCTAGATTCAGGTCAGTCTTGTTGCAGCCAGTATTTTGTGGGAGGAAATATCTGAGTTTGAATGGCATACATTGTACAAATAACTGCATTTTAATAAGGAGTTTAAATGGAATCTGAGAAATAATCTATCATGCATAAATGAAAGTTGAGGAAGAATCAGAAAGAATATATATCTTGCCTTGAAATTATAATGGTGCCAATTTTTGTCATTTCATCCCCAGTTAATCCATTCCATGATTAACCCCATATTATGCACGAAAGGCAATGAAAGATGCATATCCTTGTGACCTCGTTATTTGTCACACTGGCACCAGAAAATGGATTTCACCATCGATTGTGTCAGTTAAGTATAGCCTACATTAATTGTTCTGCCTACCAGGGGGAGCTGGTGGGGTTCCTCTGGGAAACAGACATCCTCCTGAGGTCTTCGTTACTTCTGATTACACGTTTGCTTTTCGGGTTGGAGCGCCGCAGCTTCGTGTTGCAATGCCAGTAAGTAATAAGGCAAGGTGAGAAAATACTCCTGTACCTGCAAGCCACATAGTGTTCTTCACGTGGCCATGGGCCGTATGTGGCACACAGACAGCAAATCACAGAGAGAAGAGAGGTCCTGGAAAATTTGCCATGCTTCTCAGGTGTCCCTCAGCTCTCATGTGGAGCTGGGCTGGGCCAAAAAAGCAGCAAATGTAGCTGTAGGTGTTGTGGTGGCACTTGCACTGCTCCGAGCCACAGGCTGGGCCC
>NW_009601865.1:80500-96249 GCF_000690535.1 Cariama cristata | reverse complement strand
AAGCAGAAAGGCAACTCTTCCCATTTTTTTCAAAGGTACCACTTTTCAAAGTTCACAAAGGCCGTATAAAGCGAGTAAAAACGCTTCTTTATTACTGCATCAGAAAGAACATGAAATAATCTTTGTGATCAGTCAGATAACATGCTGCATATTTTACAACTTCTTTTCCAAGGCCTAAAGTGTATTTGAAGTTGTGCGGGTGTAATACTGTTCAGATCACACGTGCAACTTCACACACATTTTCCAGGCAAAAGGTGATTGTGTAAAATTGTTACATCAGTGATCGTGAAAGTTTGCCAGTGGTTTATTATACAATGGTTTATTATATTATAATATATAATGGTGATTTATTGTATTATAAATGGTGGCTTATTATATTATAAATGAAATCTTCCTGTAATTACTTAAAGGGAGTAATATGCTCATGTTTAACGTAATAGTTGCTAAGCCAGTGAGCAAGAACGTGCTACTGTAGTGTATGGAGCTACAGGCATGTTGTTGGCGATGATCCTGTCAGGACACACAAGTGAAGTGTTTGCTCTTAAAACTAAGCCAAGTAGCCTTTATCTAGCTTGAAAGACACTGCTGTACGCAATGAAATCCCTTTCTTTTTTTGAGAATCCTTAGATGAAGGTAGACAACATGTTACTACCTTCAGTCTAGTCTAGTCTATCCTATCCTATTCTACTCTATTCAACGAAGGGACTGGTATATCTTACCTGGTTCAGTCTTGGTACGATGAAAGGAAGATCCGTCTTGCAACACTTTGGTCAAGTCATGCTGAAAAATAACGTCTTTCTGTTCACTGGTTATTTGCTATCCCTGATTCCATATCAAATTCCTGTCAAAAACCCTTCTTTCCAACAGTCAGCACTTCGTGCTTAAAGTCACATTTGAAAACAAACTGCTTCGTTCGGTTTCATAAATTACAGCAAACTGAGTTGTTGTGTATGTTGTTAGCTGCCCATTTTAGGAGTGATGATAGAAAGGAATAGGTCACTGGTTTTGACTCCAGGTGTAGAAATACAGAAATAGGTCTAAAATATACAGAATTGACCAATCTCTTCAAAAGTGGAGGCAGATGGGTTCCCGTTAGCTTCTCGCACTGCCTCAGAACAAAGCAGAGGGAAAGAAATACCGAGAGTTAGAGACCTGCATGAGAGAGGGGAAGCGGTTTTTCCTCCGGGACTGGTATGCAGTAATGTTTACTTCAGGCATGGGAATTACTTGCAACTACATTTACTTCTCTGACTGTACTGGAACTGCCTCCAAGCTGGACTTTACAAATGTGCTCGGGCGCTTTTCTGGCTAATAGGAAGATACTTATATTCTTAAACATTTGCTGAATTTGATTTGCTAACAGGCAAAAAGGTAAAAACTTTGTTTTGGAAAGAAGGGGTGGCCAGGAGTCATTAAATATCTCTTGAGGTTGTGCAATGTCTTTGGCTCCTGTACGTGAACGGCGTCCAAGCGCTCCAACGGTAGGACCGGGTGGCTGAACTGCACAGAGTCAGCGCGCTCCTGAGCCTTCCTGCCCGGGTGCAACCACCTCCTGAATTTAGATAAAGATGCCGGAATGCAAAAAGATTAAGGTGGCATTAGAAGGCTGAAAAGCTGTAAAATGTTCCTTTGTTTAAACAAGGACTTTTCTTTGCACTTTGTAAGTATGTTTTCACATTTAAATTCAGTTCAGAAATACTGTGTTTCATCTGATCACATATTTATAGGTGTTGGGGATTTTTTTATCTTGCAAGTGATGTTCCTAATAGCAAAATGAGTTTTCAAAATCTACAGTAGCCCTAATTGGCTCCTCTCTCCCATCTTTTACTCTTTGAATTTGTCCTCCAAAAGGTAATTTTTTTTTCCTTCCTTTTCCTCTTTTAAGATTTTCCAGAAATGTTTGAGTAATGTATCCATGCATGCAGTCTAAGAAAACATTTGCAAAATGTTATTACCTGCAATGATACTCTAATAATCACATTTACTTTATACTATTTTAAACATGCAATATATTATGTGATTATATTTTTTTAAAGATGTGTGTGACTGTGTGTAATGTATCAGCGTAAATTATACGGTACTATTATTCTCCAAGCAAGCAGCAGTCCACCAAGTGTGACATTAGCCTACATTTAATGTTATAAGTGGCAGGTAGATAAGCTGGCATTTTTAACGAGATACCATGGTGGTCATGTTCTGGTGCTGGCAGCACGGAAAAGCTCTTGTTTTCTTCTGCTCCTTTATTGACTAAAGCCATGAGAAGGGTAATGAATTCCTTGTCTCTTATATCATGGGTGGTTTGCCAACTGCCCTCTTCTGAAACCTTCCTGAAAGGGAGACGGCCTGATTACCATGATGAAAAAAGTGGAATTTTTTTTCAGTTATTCAAAACCAAACTTCATTCAATAAGGAAAACAGGGTAGGTTTTTTTACCCCTAAACCTCTTCACTCTGCATATGCTGCAGTGCTGGATATCTCTTGCCTTGAGACTTGAATGAGTTGGCTGAAAAGCAAACTGAAAATTCCTGTAAGCTCCATTTTCTTTCTCATTGTCGATCTTGCAGATAACCAGGTTCTGCTTACTGCCTGCGCACGCGGTAGAGATTTGCTGCATTCAGAGAGGAGAATGACGTACGGGGCTCTTTTCTACCTCTTGTACATGTTACTGCTCTGACCCTTCTGTCAGGGCTTGGTTAAGGTTCAGAGAGTTTAATACCCAAAACACTGATTCAAATTACCAGTGGGAAACCAGGAAAACTTACACTAAACTTTACTCGTGCTTGGGATTTTATTTTGTCTGGAATTGGAATCATGAGTCAAATGACTAAAAAACCATGTTTTTATAAAGGAAGAAAGAAAACTGTGCAAGGCAAGTAAGCGGTAACAGTATTTCTAAAGATTAAATAAAAGAATTTTGTGAGGTTTCCGTTGGTGAGACCAGCTATTCTTTGTCGGACTTCTGCAATAACTAACTTACGGTTCAAAGGTTTTTAAAACTTGTTGGGTACCAAGGTCTGACTTAAACCAATCTGATCTGTTAGTATGGCTTGTTTCTGTTAACCTCTTTTCACTGACAGCTCCCATTACCTGCTTCTGTCTCTGCTGGCCACACCTTGCAGGGACCCTCTCTCTACTAGACATTTTCCCATCCCATCCTCGCTCTGTCAGCCTCTCCATGTTCCACCCTTGCTCTGCTTAGCCCTACATCGTGCTGTTCCTCATGCCTTGGCTATACCAGTTAACGGAGAGAGAAGTTTGCCGACAGCTATCCCATCTCAGCTCTTGGAAGAGCGCGTGCGAGGGAGAGGTGAGTACAGTCTCTTTGCTCGTAGGAGGCTCTTGGGCAGCTCACTCTGGCATACGCACGAGATGCACGTGCAGAGCTTTAGGTCTTGCTCCTCCCCTGTAGCCTCTCTAATGGTGAAGTC
The DNA here is from genome assembly GCF_000690535.1 of Cariama cristata. Classification (NCBI taxonomy): domain Eukaryota; kingdom Metazoa; phylum Chordata; class Aves; order Cariamiformes; family Cariamidae; genus Cariama; species Cariama cristata. Next base: position 92,821 of record NW_009601865.1, on the reverse strand, counting down.
TTACCTGTTTAAGGCTAAAGCATCTGCTCACTTCAAGCATAGTTAATTGGTTTGGCTTTCTATACCAGTTCAAGTACGTACTTTTCTTCATTCCACATGTACCTCCCTGCTTTCACAGACGTAGCTCTCAGTGACACAAACCAAACTTTTAAGACCTTTTAGTCCCTTAATCCTTTCCATTTTTCTCCCTTTTGCTCCGTGAAGGAAGTGACAATATTGTAGCCTTTTTCTTTGAGTTTCGTGCCCAAAGTGGATTAAAGAATGTGGAGGGTTTCCTTTAGTTTAGTCCTCAACCAGCAGATTCATATTAGGAACTGGGCATGGATGGATTTGTGGGCGTTTTGTGGCCCCTCTTTTACTGCCTCCCTGCCTTCCTCCCTGAAAAATACACTTAGAAAAAACATTTTTATTTGCTCATTTTCACCTTTTCTGTGTAATTGAAACCCCCAGTGCTACTATCTCTAGATAGGAGAAGGTGTCTCTCAGTCCTGTGCTGGTTAACATCAGAAAGCCGGAGTGCTGCATTAACAAGAGAGATGAAGTTTGGGAGGTCACTTATTTGTGAGGCAAAGAGTACACAGTTGATGTTATTCCAGTAGCTTTCACTTGAAAGACATATTATAAATCCATCACATCCACCTAGATTAAATGCTGCAATATGGTTAACTGTGCTCAATCTTAAAAAATTCCTGAATTGTTGCGTTTGGTACATTGGAAATAAAATTCCTTTTCATTGCAGAACATGTACCATTCTGTGACTTTAATGAGTTTACTTTCCTGGGGTGTCCAACCCAGTGACAGGGAGAGTTTGTGATCTATTGTAGCTCCTAAGGCAAAGACACAGTTTTAGCATGTAGAATTCAACTATTCTTTTGGATAGGAGAAAGCCAGTTATAAAACCAAGTTAATTTTGCTACTTTCCAGTGTTGGAATTTTTATTAAGTGTCATTTGACCTTTACCTTCCATACCTCTGAGATTTGCTTTAGTTTGACCGCAACCATATATTAAAGACTTATCTCTTTAAGGTATTGATAGATACATAAAATCAAAGGCCAGATTTTTCTCCTGGGAATGTCATCTGTAGTAGATCTCCTGTTGAAGTATTTATTTGGCATTTCATAGATCTGAAGGGCAGGCAGGAGCAAGCTGATTATTAAGTCTGACTTCCTGCGTTAGCTACACTAAGTACCTCATCCAATTAATTTCTGCTGCAAGACCACAGCTTGCGTTTAAAGCTACAGATACTGGTTTTTAAATGAGACTGATCTTGACTTAGACACTTTAGGTAACAGAAAATCCACTGAGTAAGTAGGTTTGGTTAGTTGTTCCAATGCGCATTATTGCACTTGGCATTAAAATGTGCAGGGCGTTATGAGTCAGGTTTGCTTGTTTGTTTATTTTTTTCTTTTTCTTTCCTAGATTAAGAATCTGAATTCATTGGCACATTAAAACATACTTACTGGCTTCAAAGTTCAACACTAGTTGGCTTGTGGTTTAAAAAATTCATGGGAGTTGTTTTGGAGGCTATTATCTTACAGTCAGACACAAATTGAAGTAAACTTAGTTTTCCCCAAGCAAGCAGGCAAACTTTCACGTTTCTCAGAGCTACAAAAAATACACACAGCATGTACACATCTATAGGATATCTTTCTTTTTCTTCCTTTCCTTTTTTCCTGGAATGTTTCCACTTCCACACTCATTCTAATCTGGTTCTTGTTTTTTCACATTTTCCCAGACTTGGAGGTGGATATTCAAAAGATGAGAAAAGCTTTCTCTGCCAGTTTAGTGAAAACTGGAAGAGAAAGAGCTATAGAAATACTTGTGCAAAACACTTGTCTCGGTCACGTCTGACAAATACGTAGACCGGTTTTACCTTGGAAAAACAGGAAAATTTCACAAGCAAGTTCATTTCTTGATGGGTCTGATGCAGCTGCAGATTGGGCAGGTGTTACAAGGGGGAATTTTCGGTTACAATATGTTGTCTCTCCTACCTCTAAGCAAGTCTTGGTTCATCCCTTCTCGGCATTTCGCGTATCTGCCTACAGGAGAAGAAAAGCAGGGAAATCCTGCTGCAAAAGCAGAAGTACTGATACAGTGGAATATTTTAAAAAACAACATAATGCAAAGGAAAAACAGAACGGTGAGGAAAATGCAATTTGGAAATCATCATGCAGAATATCAGAACTACGGGTAATGACACAGCTCTCCTACATTCTTATTTGAGAGCCTTAAGTCACAAGATCAGTTCAGTCCCATTGAGAGAGAGAAGGTTGATCCTTAAGTCTAACCTAGGCTTTACTCAGGCAAAATTTCATCATTAACTTTTTCTTTAACTGTTTTAGTTGTTACTACCAACATTCCTTTATTGTAGTAGGATTTAAAGTAGTATTTCAAATTCAAGTAAAATTACAAGAGACAATATGGAAGGCATTCATCCAGCAGTTTGGGTATTATTCGAAAGAAATCACGGAGAAAAGCTGTACAACCACACTTTCTTACTCGTCACTGGTGGTAGTATTCTCAGTTAATCTAATACTGGCATAATTAGGCAAATTGGTGCTCTTCCCCCATGTTAATAATCTGGATAATTTGGTGACATAAACATTAAGGTGAAACAATGGGAATGCTTTCCACAGTTAAATGCTTTTACTCTCTGTTGAAATCTGTCAGTATTTTAGCCATAACAGTAGTATTTATACTGAAGAATGTTTACCCTTGTGGTATCATTACATGATGATTAATGAGAAGTCAGTTTGGGCACTTAGAACTACAGCGAGTTATAAACATATCAGTAGAAGTACAGCAAACATTAAAGAACAAATTTGAGAGAGGAAGAGAAAAGTCCGTCTTCCAGTTTCGTCGGTGGTAATGTGGTGCACGCTGCATCTTCCAGAGATGCCACGTTTCAGCCCAGGCTTTAAAAGACCAGAAGCGGACGGTACTTACAACACATTTCTTTCTGACAGCTGCCAGCAGGTCTCTTTTGGCTTGTAAATCCCATTTAACAGCAGTTCATTCCATTTGGTGTTGTCTCGCAGGCTGGATCAGCTGCAGCCTGTTCTGTTTCAGTGCCGTAAGTGTCATGCCGTATGACTGATGCCATAAGCAAAGAAGTCTCAAGCCCCCAGCAGGACTTCTTTTTGGAAACAAATGTGTCAGCTGGGTTCTGGTACTCTGGTGTTTCCTTTATATGTGTTATTTCTGAGGTTCTGTTCTCCTTTTTTTTTTTTCTTTAATATTCAGTGACTGTTTTAACAATATAGTAGTTTTTAATCTTGAATTTTGCTCACACTTACTGACACTTTCTTAGCATTTGTCTACAGGTTAGCAATTTATCTTTTCCTGTATCAATGATATACTTTTATTAGTTTTCTTGTGTTCCATATTTATTTCTTCTTCCCGTCTTTGATCTGTTCCTGCGAATCTCTCAGTAAGACCTCATGTTTGACATCTTTTTGTGCCAAAAATTCTCTCTTGTGTTTCTTACAGTGGTGTGAACCTTGCTAAGGTTTCTTCTCTTTGTGCCAAAGAGAGTTTTCTTTCGTGTTTGTTGAATGCCTAGTGCAGTGAGGCTGCTGTTTGTTACAAGGCAATAAATAATTAGGAGCAAGAGCCACTAAGTATCTGAGATTTCTGTTTCTGTGGTGAATGAGGAAGATACATGTATGCGTAACACAATATCCAAGGTTGGCATATATTCAGGTCAATCATACATAATCAATGACTGAAGCAATAGAGATCTTTTAACTTGGTTGATCTAGCTTCTCTTCATTGCACCCAAAAGCTATAAAACATTTCTCATATTCTTATCTAATCTCAGTCTGAAAACCTAATTAAGGAAACTCCCTTGTTGCCCTATTGTTGGAAAATTTGCCCTCATTTACAGGCTGAATTTACCCTTTCAGTTCTTTTTGTGGACCTGTTTTTTAAAAAAACCTGCAAAGTCCAGGATCTAGCCTCTAGAAGCAAGGCAAATGTAAGATGATAATCATCTCTGATTCTTCCTTTTTCTGAACAAAGTGTGCAACTGTGGTTTTTCTGAATAATCTTAGCCTAAGTGTTGTGCCTCTGTCTGCTAAACCAGATACAGAAAGAAAATAAACCCACATTTTATCCTTCATAAAATGTCAATTGAGGGAACTCATGTTAGGGACTAATTGAATGTAAAAGCTCATCCATGTTTACTTCTAATATGAATGTTCAGGGGTTTATTTGCAAGTTTCAGCACAGAGAGGAGTTAATGGGTTAAAAGCTATGAAGCCATGTTGGTCTAGATATACAATTTCAAAAATTTCTCTCTGACCCGGTATGTACTCAGCAATTCATGACCTGCCATACCTTTTCATTTCAAATGATAGCATTAATGGGTATTATTTTCCCTGCTGTATTTACACATTACATTGACATTTGCATGACAGCAAAATGGACCTGGATTGAAAGATTTCAGAAAAATGCTTTGGACTACTTTCTTCTCCTTTTTTTTTTTTTTTTCAATTAGAAAAAAAAAAAAAAACCACCTAATTATCCGAAATACTTTTGTTTAGAAATGCTGCTGGTTCACATCTCCCCTGTCTCACTGTCCTACAACAGCAGGCAAGCAGATGAGACTATGCTCCTGTGTGTCTCACCTTGCAATGGGCAAAGGTGTTATACCATTGAAATCCCTGACACAGATGCTTTCTGGAGTTGTTAACATCATGTGTCCAACCCACATGAGGCAGAACAGGAACGTGAGGAAATCAATGCAGTTCAGTGATAAATTATTTTAATTGAAACATTTCTTTTACAGCTTTTAATAAAACACCTTTATATTTGGGGCTTTTTGCCCAAAAGAGTAGAAGGCCGCTCCTGTCCAGTAAAGTTTCCTTTCATAGTCGCTTTCAGCTAATGTTAGGAAGCACCTCACCGAGTATGAAAAGTCTGTTGTGTCGCATCGGCTACAAAAAGCCACAACAAAGTGGAGGAGAGTGGGATGGTTTTAAGAGAATCGGTCAGAAGGAAAGATGAAAGGAGTAAATGTGAGTTTCCCTGGGAATATGACATTTTTAATTACCCAACAAGCTAACAGGTATCTTGACGGGAAGTTTCATAGAGGTTTACAGGCCAAGTACAACTAGCTGATAGTAAAATCACTGAAAAAAATAAGCTGATCTCCAGAGACCAAACCTGAACACCTATCTAAATTATTTTCTCAAGGTACTTTCCTGTCTCTGCAGGTTACCTCACTACTTTCTGGGGCACATGCACTGATATCTCGCAAAGCAAATGCCAGGAATTGATTGCTGTATGTAGTGTGCTAACATTTGGGATAGGCATTGGGATGGGCTGCCCAGGGAGGGGGTGGAGTCCCCATCCCTGGAGGTGTCTAAGAAAAGACTGGACGTGGCACTTAGTGCCGTTGTCTGTTGGACGTGGGGGTGTTGGGGCAAAGGTTGGACTCGATGATCCCAGAGGTCTCTTCCAACCAAAGCAATTCTGTGATTCTGTGATAAAGACCAGTGTGTCTTTATGCAAGACAGCTTCTTGAACTAAGGTTTTCAAAGCAATTCCCCAACCCTTGGAATTGAAGTAATAGACCAAGATAGAGGAGAAAATACCACGCTTTCTCATTTTGCATTGAACTTGTAGGTTCGACTGCAGCTGTGGCGTTTTGGGAAATGGCAAAGTGACACATTCTCGATCTGATACGTGCAGGCAGGTTAGCCAAAATATTTTAAGTCTGGGAACAACACACATACCCAAATCCATGAAGACCTTTCTCATATCGCAAAGAAACTTAGATCTGCTTCATCTGAAACAATCCTTTCCTAAACGGCATTCTCAATTAGAAAATCGAAGGCCCCGTGATTCTCCCTCATCCTCCTCTGTCTAAAAATTTTCTCTTTACAGAACAGAAAGTCACACAAGTGAAACAGCCAGGTGGATTAGGTGACCAGTCAAATAGTTCAAACAGTGATTTTCAAATATTCAACTTCGGTACATGGTTTGCAGACAATGATAAAGTGAAGCTTTTCACAAAACGTAGTCAAAGGTCAAAGTCAGAAGCATATTTGTTTACAAGGAGAGATTGTTCTTTCTTTAATGACACTAAATGCTAAATGAAATTGCAGTGATAACTGGTGGAACACTAAAATAGCATGACTGGTTTTTTAATATCTGAAATATCTAATGAGCATGTGATAGTTTTTAAATAATTATATTCTTTTAAAAAGCAATTAAATAAAAACGAGTTCAGGCTGTTATAGGTAATATCAATTGCAAATGTGTTTCAAAATCATTAACTTCTCTTTTTTCCCCATTAGTCATTTTGTGATATGTGCCTACTTGCGGTATTCACATATAATTCATTGTGTGTGGCCAGAGATTTAGTGCTATGCATTTGTAGAAGCAGAACCATAGTTAGCAAGACTCCTTAGAGTTTAAATAACAAAACCAAATCCCGTTTTACACCACAAAACAGTGCGCTTCTTCCAGGGTCCTAGACAGAAAAGAGTTTCAAAAACATGAACTAGCCAGGCTTCTGTCTTTAAGAATTTCATTCTTTCTTCCACACATCTCCTTCTACTCCTTTTACCCAACTGGTGATCTGTTTTTAAGAATGACTTTTTTTTCTTTCCCTGACAATTGCAAGTCAGAAGAAGACGTAGAGTGGTTCCCAGCAGGTGGAGAACTGGCACAGTTAGATGACATGCAGCTTCCCTCAGCTCCTGCAGTAGAGACGGGAAGGGGCAGACACTGGGACAGCCGCATCCAGATCTGTTCCAGCGCTGCTGAGCCGCTGGGTGGTTGCCTGGGGGGCACCGTCTTTGTCCTTGGACACTTCAAAGACTTTGGCAGTGGATGAGGAACCCCTCACAGGTTTCTGTGACTACTTCTCCTTTGCCAAATAGAAACTGAATGAAGCAAGCAGCCTGGCCCACAGTATGCTGCTTTGCATGGACATAAGTAACCCATAATTTCTGTAGCAGAATTCAGAGAGCTGGATACCCCCAGTTGTCCAGTAGGAAGATGATTATATTACATATTTAGCATCTGTGAATAAATGCACATTTTTACACTCCACGTAAATTCCACAGCAATATTTACAATCTGACTATTCTTCATTATTCTGTACCCTTTCTTCATTACCCTCCCAACTTCATCATTCCACTGGAGGTGGCAAATGACCACCCAACTTAGCTGCCTTGGCACTTTCCTGCTGGAAATAGTAGGAGTTTAATGCACTATAAAGCTTTTGCTTTGCCCAGCACATTGAATTCTTGGGTTTTACCTTAAATGGTGACATACAGCTCACACGTTTCTGTAGGGGTGACATGACCATAGAACCATAGAATGGTTTGGGTTGGAAGGGACCTTGAAGCCCATCCAGTTCCAACCCCCCTGCCATGGGCAGGGACACCTCCCACCAGACCAGGTGGCTCAAAGCCCCATCCAACCTGGCCTTGAACACTTCCAGGGATGAAGCATCCACAGCTTCTCTGGGCAACCTGTGCCACTGCCTCACCACCCTCACCGTGAAGAATTTCTTCCTACTATCTCATCTAAATCTTCCCTCTTCCAGTTTAAAGCCATTGCCCCTTGTCCTGTCACTGCAGGCCCTTGCAGAAAGTCCCTCCCCGGCTTTCTTGTCGGCCCCCTTTAGGTACTGGAAGGCTGCTCTAAGACCATTTTAGTCCAAAATTAGCAAATTAGAACAGTTTACAGCATCAGGTTCAGCCTTGCAGAATTCCCATACCCAAGCAAAAAATGCATTTTAAAGCATATGTTTTTAGTGCTGTTGTCACCCTCAGAGTCAATGACACATACATATTTCTCAGTGTGGAGTCTTTTTTTCAACAGTAACTTTAGTGGCAGGAATCGTGAAACACTGAACAAATACCATTAATGATTCCTTTTAGCAAAAGAACTTTTAATGACTTCTCTGATTCTTCTCCTTTTCTTTACTCCAAACATTATTCACTTTTCTGAACATTCATTCCACTGAATAAACACCTAGCACGGTTGTCGTGGTGCAGTGATATGTCTTGAACAAACATTTTTTAGTTAAAGAAAAATCTCATTGCTTTCATTCCCATTTGCATTATGATGAAGTTAAAATTGATGGTAGCTCTCACTGACAGATGAAAAATACTACACAAAGGCTTTAATCCCCCTTCCTCCTATTGAATATCAGAAATTTAAAGATTGCTCAGTCAGAAATCAAAATGCAGTACGGTCTGGGAATGAACAGTTAAGACCACCAGTAGTCTATTATATTTACAACCATACTTCATTCGTAATGCAGACCTTTTGAAATTTGGTAGCACAGTCACAAACGACAGGGATGAAAGGACATCGAGAGGACATCTAATCCCTTTCCTTGCCCAACACCTGTCTAATTCCTGATAGATATCTATTTAATATATTCTTAAAAAATCTCTAATGCTAAAGATTCCACTGCCTCCCTAGGCAATCTATTCCAGTGAGCTTCATTATCCCAACATTAGAAAATTTATCATCGTGTCTCACCTGAATCTCTTTTAATGCAGCTTAAGCTCATTACTATTTGTCCTATTACCATGGACACAGAGAATTTTGCAGCAGCTCTTTACTATTTGAAAGCTGCTAGGTCTCAGCACTGTTCTCTCTTTGCTAGACAAAGCATCTCTGTCAAATCCCATTTTCTCTTGCTGTCGCTCCCACCCAGTGTCCAGTTGGCCCACACCTTTCATACGGTGCGGTCTCACCAGTGCTGAGTGGGAAGGATGGTGCCGCGTGGTTTGCAGGCTGGGTTTGTACCTCCTGGTGTAATTTTACACAACGGCTAACACTGTTACTCGTGTTCAGTTTATGATCCTTTAAAACCTACAGATCTTTCCTGCAAAATTGCTACCTAGTCAGTGATTACTCATTTTGAATACATGCACTTTATTTTTTCTGCTTAAGTGTAGAACCTAACGTTTGGTTATTTCAATATCTGGCAGAGCATTTTTCCAGGTTTTCAGGGGCATTCCCTGGTTTACTGAATGAGACACATTTTGTGGTCTGGACTGGCTAGTTTCTGTGTGACTTTAATAAGCACACTCCCAGCCAGGCCATCAAGAAAAATACTGGCTAATACTAAGCAAAGATGACTACGTAACACATTCTTTCGTTTTGACACTGAAGGACGATTTCTAATCATGTTTTCCCTCTTGCTGTAGATTTTATCTGGCGTGCATTTAGACTGTGAGAATGTTGTGTGAGGAAAACCTTACTAAAGAAAAGATACATGAGAGAGATCTAGTAGTTCTCTATGAACTCTTTCAGGGAAGGAAATTAAAGTGATTTGACACTGTTTATTCTTGACAAATCCATGTTAGCTGTTACTAATCTTATTTTCTTCAAGGTGCTTATGAATCACTTGCGTGACATATTCCAGTATTTTTGCAGGAACTAAAGACTACTTTGTCAGAAAGCAAACCCAGGGAGGGAGGTGAAAGAAGAAAGAAAGAGAGACAGAAAGGCAGACAGAAAGACTTAGAAAGAAAGGCAGAAAGAAAGAAAGGAAAGAAAAGAAAAAGAAAGCGAGCCCTGCATCTGTTTTACCGTATCAGTGAGTTAAATCAAACCTCAGAAAGGTCCAACAAATACCAGGGACAGCTGTCTGTAACCTTGTCCCTTATCTTCCCCTGCTCCCCCGAGGCTTCAGCTGAACAAAGCAGAGATTATTGAGGGATTGAGGGATTCAGGGAGAAAAACACCAACCTGGAGAGGTGTAAAATCTTACAGGAGACAACCCCAGGGTGTCAGTGTGGTTATGGTGGGAGTTGGCAACTCAGCAGCATTACGGATTTTTCCCAGTGAGCATTACACATCAACCTTTCCCCTCACTAGCCATGACTATTCCAGTGTTTGATCAGGGTGGGTAATTAATGCTTGTTACGTCCTAGATATCTTCTGTCGGTTTACCAAGAAATCATTGCTTTACACTTCCAGGTTGCGTGCATCCTCCTTCCAGCAGCTGTTTGTGCCCAGCCCAGGGTGCCTGCAGGGAGTGCCTTGGGAAGGACAGGGAGAGAGAGGCTGCAGAACTTCATGGCTGGGACTAGCGGAGGGAGAGGGCTTGCAGGGGGCTCTCGGAGAGAAAGATCCCCTCTTTCAGTGGCAGCAAGCAGTGAGACTGCATGGCTATATGTAACCTAACCTATAGCCCCTGTAATCCATTCTTTCCTCTTGCCTTTGTCACTGCCTTGATGCCTTTGCGCAGCGGTGACCAGCCCGATTGCTTCCATGAACACTGTAAAGTCAGGCAGGAGGCTCTTTGCCCTTCTGGCATCGTAAACCAATGACTTCCTTTCTCCTTACAGTAACTGAATCATAATTACTTACTCTCACTATTGGTATAACTGTAGTCGGTTCTCGTGTTTTGGTGTCCTTTAATTTCCAACCTTAATGAGTAAGCTTAAAGTAAAATGACTTGTCGTACATTTCTAGTGATCTAAGTATATATAGTAGTTTTCTTTCCCCTACTCCTTTTCAGTTTTTTTAAATAGGGGTGTACTGAAATGCTTGTTTCTAATGCAGTTGAGGAGCAGAACAAAGGGACGAGACAGTACTGATCAATTCAGCAGTGCTTGTATCTGCTTTACATCACAGACCTTTTCCTCTACCCCACTGATTTCACGCCTTGAGATTTTTCTTCCATCCTGCCTTCCAATTTAAGCATAACTGGTAACACCACATAATTACATTTTTTTTAATCTTGTGGAAGTACATGACTCATAAGTAACCTAAAAGAAGTACCCTCTTTCACAGTTGCCGCATCATTTCTTCTAAATGGAAGTAAAGCCCAATTGTCCTTGCAATGCAGTGCAGATTCCCTTTGTTGGTACAAGGTGGAAAAGTGTACTCACAAATGTGTGCAGGGGCAAGAGAGTCTAACAACCAGATTGTTGGCCATTTCTAGAGTCCGTTTTCCGCTACTACAGAAGTTGAGTTTTAATTTGGACTCTCTATTGATAACATAACGCCTCATAAAGTTAATTCAATACTCTTGTGAGTAGAATATGTTGTATTTTACCTAGCAAAAGTTAAAAACTTGTCTACCATTGCGGTATAGAGGTGAACACTTGTTGACACTGCAAATCAACTAAATTGGTTTTTTCCTTCTCCCAAACCCTCTCCACAGCCCTTTCTCAGTTCGTGCTTTGTTTACCTCATTCTCAGAAGAATCACTGAAATCAGTCAGTGTTGTACTTCATTTCACCGGGGTTATATTGGGCACATGTTACAGTGTAATTACCCTAAGTCAGCACTTAAACCAGACCTAAACCAGGACCAAAATATTACATACTTATATATGCATACTTGTGTAACATAAAAATTGAACCCTATGCTAGTATAAGCTAGTAATACTAAGGAATATTATTTTCTGTCTGTGCCACATCTTTATTTGTATTTGTTGACAAGACTTATAAGATTGTTAGATTCTATAAATCGCATAAATAATTTTCCCCATTAAAGACTGAGATCCAAGAATCTGAGCCACAAAGGAAGTAAGAAGGAGAGACAAACTCATTTTCAATACACTAGGATACAATTCCATTCTGATAATTTTAGTACAATATTGTTAGTGTAGCTGCTAAATTTGAACGGGATTGACATTAACAATAAATGATTGCAGTCTGCATTTTTTATTATCTCCTTACATACATATATAATGTAGGTATTTCACGATTTACAATTCAATGGAAGCCAACAAGTAAAGTCACTTATGAAAATGATGGCCAGGATGCTACGAAGGAAGGTTCTGTTAACGAACACAGCTATAACGAAGTGTGAAAAGCAGCTTCCAGAGTATTAATAAATGTGACAATCATCCTCAAGACGTGACACCCATTAGTAGCTTTCAGAGTTGCTTAAAGTTATTCTTCAGTAAAGATAGCTTACAAATGGGTCTTTCAGAAGGAAAACTTTTTAAAATATATTTTCATACTTTGCTTATTGAATGTCTACTAAAGCAGTTAATGGTAGAAGACAGAATTTTAACTTTGAAAGGCTTATCTGTGAATATTTTTACACCTTAAACTCAGTGCAAAATTGTAGCACTTGTTTTTACGTTAGTGTTTGATGCCCAGTACTTTAAAAAATGCACAGAAAAAGTGCTTCTAAATTGCAGTTTATAAAGATACCTAAATAGTAAATAAATGCATGCAAATAAGTGCTATTTGGCTTGAAGTTTACCAGTCCATCAAAATCTAAACATTTCATGGGACGATGTCAAATTTGATGGCAATCACCGGGTTGTTCAAATGGAGCTGAGGAATTTGCCTTTGGAGCAGATTTCCACTCACCTTTCC